>NC_081411.1:417664070-417746570 GCF_030272615.1 Cryptomeria japonica | reverse complement strand
ATCTGAATGTCACCTTGCTAGAGGGTTTTACAAATAAGACTGTTAAGTCCACTCGGTTAAGAGATTTTTTGTCACTTCACTAAATAACAGTAATAAAAATCTATTTGCAACTTCACATCTAAAATGCTAAAGTAGATTCTTATTTGCTCAATACAATATAAACATAGAACTAATCTTCTCCATCTTCTAGGCTCTATACTCTATTATTCAAAACAAATCTTCAAGCTTCTGTGCTCAGTAATCACTATGTAGCATCCCTATGCATACACTTTCCCGCATACATTGTTTATCAATAGTTCCCTATTTATAAACAATTCGCCAACCACTTAATCTCCTTGATCACATTTCCGATGATCAATCATAGCCATCAGATCTTCAAAATTTGACCAGGTTCAATGTATCCTTCGATCTAAAAACGTTTTACCCTGCCTCAGAACTTACATACATCTCTTGGAACTTGTGCTAGGGTATTGTGGTTCAATCTAAGCTGTAGATCTTCTTGTCGATTTTCGTTTGCCATAGATTCTTTAACAAACTTCATTCACGGCATACCAATCATTTAATCATAGCCAGCTCATTGGCTTCCTTCATTAAATAATGCATGTAAACATTTAATGTATTCTGTTATTACTCGGTTGCAACTCGGTAAATACTAAACTTCACTCGGTAGACATTTTGCCTTCATTAACCGATAGCGATAACCTTAGGGTTTACCGACTAGGTTCTTTGCTCGGTAACATAGTATAGTATTAACCTTTCAATCAATAACATATGTAGGATATCAAAACAATCTAATCATCATTGTCTAGCTCAGTAATAGTTTCCCATTGAATAACTTATTTCTCCCCTTATTCATCATATTCTTTCTGTGTCTTTTACCGACATCTTTATACTCATCAAATCATATTTCTCAAGATATGGCAACATCATACTAAATTAGAAAATCAATTTCTTGACATCAATGACAAAATAATAATATTAAGACAGTAAACATCCTTAATCAGTTTTATCCATAATCATCAACAACCTTCTCAATATCCTTATTGAAATGCTAACAATCTCTCCTTGTCTGTTATAATGCCAAATGCCAACAAAATCTATATATTTTTCAAGTTTTCTTTCCTCTCTTTAATTTTCAAGAGCTATTATAACCTCTTGATGTCATATTGTTGGATACTTTTCCATGGTAGGATAACATGATTGTTTTGAGATAGGGTTAGATATACTAACTCTATATACTGATGGAATTTCATTTTATAATCATGATCCATAATTATAGACCAGGTTCTTACACATAGAGTTATAGATTCCCATGAACATCAAACCTTAAAAGAAAAGATGAGTAGACTAACGAGTCTATACTATGAAGCATTGGATGTGTTTGTGTCTTAATTGGGGCATGCAATGCATTATAATATAGACTTGTTAGTCTATCCATATTTTCTTTCTTCCTATCTTTGGGGCATCTGATGCTTCGAGTCCCGATCTTTCAGACTAAGAGAAATATTTGACATCATTAGATTGGTTGAGAACTTCATTATTTTGTCTTCAACATAATTGCGAGAACAAGGTATCTGTGAGCGGTGTGGCTGTATTTCAAGCCAGGTAATTTGACTAAATTACCTAAATTATTGACTAAATTAAGTTTATATTCTTATATTTTTTTCGTTAAAATTTTCACTTTCTACCACATAAGCTAACACATACATAATTGTTGATAAATGTTGGTTACAGATTAGGCGAGGAACAATTCAGGTATGCTTACCCTTGAAAAACTCATTGTTGGATGACTTTGACTATGGTTTACATGGAAATAACTCACCATTGCTATTTCATTTTGTTACCAGGGGCTGAATTTATTGATGTTCATGTTTTCTTTAAGACGGATCAA
This sequence comes from Cryptomeria japonica, assembly GCF_030272615.1. Classification (NCBI taxonomy): domain Eukaryota; kingdom Viridiplantae; phylum Streptophyta; class Pinopsida; order Cupressales; family Cupressaceae; genus Cryptomeria; species Cryptomeria japonica. Next base: position 417,744,679 of record NC_081411.1, on the reverse strand, counting down.
TACAACCTATGTGGGAAGGTATAAATCTATATATTTCTCAAGTTTTCTTTCCTCTCTTTAATTTTCTTGAAACTTTGTAGATAGATTGCTTTTTTCTTTAGAATAGTAGCATCTTGTCAATGGAATCATTAGTGTTTGTCACTATCAAATACATATGGATATTTTGAGCTTATTCAAGCTAAGGACTTAAATAAGACAAAAACATATCCCCTCATATCTAAGGCTTCCCATAAACAGTCAGAAATTTTATATTTCAAGATTTTAGAGCATCTTATACACAAAACTTGCAATAATTGAACTAATAATTTTACAATTAAAACATTACCCAAAATTACATAAGAATAACTCGGTTGCTCTGAGTCTTCCTTTGACAGTGTCTCTCTAATCTAAAACCTCTCATTACTATCACTTATTGGTGAGTAATTGAACTCAAGGGTTTTTTGACCATATTCTTGGAATTTCTTTCACCCTATCTTCTATTACCTCTTGATACTCAAACACCCTTATCTCTATTTGATAATAAAAACCTCATAGCATTGATGTTTCGACAACACTGATGTTTTCCAAAGTTAAGTTTAAGCTTTGACAACCTTCTATAACCCTTAACCAAATTAGAGTAACTTAACCATCTATCAGTCAAGTAAAATTTTCCAAAGTTAAGTTTAAGTTTGTACTGATATGTAATGCAAATAATATGGATATAGAGATTTGTAGTGAACTATCAATCCCCAAACCTAACTCTAAACCTTGTAAAGAAAGGGAGATATAGAGATAGAGGTTGATAGGGAGAAGGGGACAAAGAGACAGATAGTGGGAGGGAGAGAATGGATAGAATGGGATAGAGACACCTGAGAGAAAGAAATAGGCAAAGAGAGGGAGAGATAGAGATAGAGGGTGAGAGAGAGAGAGATTGCCCCCAAAATGCCCTGATGAGACTGCTGAACTTCTGACAAAATTTTTTTGTCAAAGGCACAACATTCTCGTCACACGTACAACATGATTTTGACAAGAATGTTGTACATGTGACGTAAAACTACCATGGTTTCCGTCAAAGTTCCAACGAAAATTGTTGCATGGTTCCATGCAAGGTGAAATATGTTTCCGACACAACATTCTCATCGCACATGCAACATGGTTTTGATGAGAATGTTGTACGTGCGACGTAAAACTACCATGGTTTCCATCAAAGTTTTGACAAAAATTGTTGCATGGTTCCGTGCAAGGTGAAATTGGTTTCCAATAGAATGTTCGTCAGTTGTTTGATGAAATATCTTGCATTAGATGCTCCAACAAAATTTCAGTGATGAAAAACTCGCCGCCATTTCATCGAACCTATGACACAAAACCGTCGAAATTTTGATGATATTTCGTCAGAAAATGTGTCCAAATGTGTTATTTTGACTCTTGTAGGATAACATGTTTGGATAGAGAGTCTCAGTGGCAGTTCAATTCAATCTTGGTTTTAGTTCGAGAACCTTTGTAGTCTGTGTGTGGACTTAGTTGAGGGACTTACTATTTATTGTAAGTCAATCTGGTAGTAGTGTTATCTTTAGTGATGTAGGAGCACCAGTGTAGTGCTTATCGATTGAGCAGTTAACAGTGGAATTGCTTGGAGATCATGGCATTTCTTCTTATTTGAGAGTTTAGTGTTGTAGATTTGGATTTATTCCCTTGAGTTCGTGGTCTTTTTCATGTTCAAGTTTCATGGCATTTGGATTTGATTTCGATGAGATATTGATTCTGGTATTGGCCTGATTGATATGTTCTTACCGGTTAGTCTTGTAGTGTGTTGAGTGAAGTTGGATCAAGTTGCGGTTGATTTCCATGACTTGCGAATCATTGGAGATGTTTCTTTGGGCCTTGGCCGGTATTTTTGGAAGTTCGTGCATCATTTTATGCTTTTGTGATGTTCTTAGTAATTTTACTATTTACCGATTATGTATTCTATGTTGTTACCGGTTGTTCTTTTTTCTTTATCTAGTGTTTTGTTACCGATTATCAGCATATCTGCATGGTGTTTGTGTTAGGCTGTAAGTATGGGATGTCCTTCATTAGATCTCCCTACCTTGACTGCATCATTTAGTCAGGGCACCTGGACACATGGGGGTTATTCAGTGTTGAATCCAACTTCAGATTGTTGGCATAACTAATGGTGTTGGCACAATCGGTTCATCAGTTAGTATTGTCATTGACGACTAACACTTATTGGTGAATAAGGCCAAGCTCGTAAGCAAGGAGGTGTGGTAAACCCCAATGATTTACTCATGACTGCAAATAATATGGAGGATTTAGTGCTTCCAAAATATGTATTATTGACAAACTTAAGCAGTATGTCGGTAGAAGACTAATCGGTTGAAGGATAAACAGAGTAGCTAACCAGTCAGTCAAGCTCCCGATAGGTGTTGAGATTAGTTTCTTAAAACTAGCAGATGAAATGTTGATGCGGTCATAAGAGATGACTCAGATTACAGTTTAGTAGTCTTATGCATGACCAGAACACTCTAGACAGACATGTGATCAGTTTGATTGATGATCAGTGACAGGTGGCAAAAGATGAAGAGTTACATCGGTGAATCGGTGATACAGATTGATGACTGGTAAGCTAGATATGATGACCAAAGGTGCGTCAGTCATGGCGAGATATCATCAAACAAATGCATAGTGAAGTCTACATCACTTATCAACCAGTTAAGGTGAGATTTGTGTGGATTTTTCTGTTCACATTAAAAAGATAGAACACGACCCAAATGTTAATTTTACCAATCAGATATAACATAATTCAATGTAAACTCAAAATGTAATGAAAAACACAATGCAAATAAACACAACACAGTAATACCCTAGGAAAACCTCCCTCTTGGAGGTGAAAAATCCAGCTTTAAAATTCAATTATATTATGTCAAATATGAAGGCAATTACAAGACATGAAACTTATCTCCAAAATTAGATCAGTTTGCTGCCAAAACAATCTTTAATCAATTCGCTTGACCAAGATGTATCAAATCTGCCTTGCTATCTTGGAGATGTGATGCACTGATATGTAGAAGGAATTCGCTTGCATGGGGATGATTGTTGGCCTTCCAAAAGTCTATCTCAGACTTAAGATAACTCTTGCAGACTTGGCAACATGTATATTAGACCAGCCAATGGAGAGAGATGAGTGCTGACCTTCAAGAAGATGAATAAGATTGAGACAACAATTTCGTTGACTTGAGGCTCATTACAAGTTCACTGACTTAATTGATGTAATTCACATGATGTGATTGTGTATAATGCCATGAAAATGACTTGCTTATATACTTGAGTTGAGGTTTCAAGTTTCAAGCCGGCTTCCTTATTAATTTCATAATAATATTATATAGATTGCTCAAAGAGGTCTTGACTTGTTAAGACATTATTGCATGTTTGCCTTTACTGCCCATTTGGGGTTCACATTAAGAGTACACATTATGTTTGGGTCCTAGCCCAATTACAATAAGGAGAATAGATCGCACAAGTTGTTTACAATATGATTGCCATTTGACAATATTTAAATTTTAATCTGAACTAGCTATTATTTCAACACTCCCTCTTAGCTAGGGAGGATTCTAGCAAATAATGTAACCATGCATCATAGATTCATCTTACATTGCCCACAATGGATGAAAGTAACCTGCAATAAAACAACAAAACTTTCCATCTTGCATTGCCTGCAGAGGATGGATCCACCTTGCATTGCCCACAGAGGATGGATCCACCTTGCATTGCCCGCAGAGGATGGAAGAGGTCTTTTACCTCAACCTTCTCCCAGAGAAGGAAATACTATCACCTTGCATTTCTCTCAGAGGATGACTCGACCATGCATTGCCTGCAGAGGGTGGAAGATGCAACTTAATGCATCACTGAGACTGAGACTCCCTCTCAGTCATAGCTGGATTCTCCACAATTCTATTCCTATCTTTGAAGTATTCAAACTTCACATGAGTAAGGGGCTTGGTGAGAATGTTTGCAACCTTCTGATCAGTGTTGACATATTTCAGCTGTAAGACACCTATTTGTACCATATCACGAACATAGTGATAGTGAGTTTCCACATGTTTTGATTTGTCATGAAACACAGGATTAGCAGACATTTTAATACAACTTTGATTATCACAATGAATAATTGTGGGTTCCCAATGTTGTCTAAACAACCTGGCAAGAAGCTTTCGAAGCCACATTACTTCTCTCGATGCAACACTCGATGCAATATACTCAGCTTCTGTAGTACTCAAGGCTACTAAGGACTGTTTCCTGTTGGCCCAAGAAATCACAGCAGAACCCAAACTGAAATAGATACCTAAAGTTCTCTTCCTATCGGTAACACTTCCTGCCCAATTAGAATCTGAATAGCCTTCCAAGGTAACGAAAGTGTTGATTAGATACTTTAGCCCATAGCCAACAGTTCCACACAAGTATCTCAGAATATGTTTGGCTGCAAGAAGGTGAACATGCTTTGGCTTGTTCATAAACTATCCGAGTGCACTCACTGCATAACAAATGTTTGGTCTAGTGTTAACTAGATACATCAATGATCCAATCAACTACTTATATTCAGAAGGATCTGCAAAATCAGAGTTAGCTACAGATAAACTCAATTTCTTCAAGTTAGTTTCCATGGGAGGAGACATAGGTTTGCAATCCAACATTCCAAATCTCTTCAAAATATTAGTAGTATATTTTCCTTGACTTAGAATAATTTCATTAGGTCTTTGCCACAATTCTAACCCTAGAAAGTAATGCATTAGACCTACATCCTTCATTTCAAATTTAGTAGCTAATTCTTTCTTACACCTAATGATGAGACTATCTTCACCAGTTAGGAATAAATCATCCACATATAAAAACCAGAAATAGCATTTCACCAATAAATACTTTAAAGTAAAGGTTAGGATCAACATCATTCTTACAAAACCCTAAACTAACCAAGTACTTATCGATTATTTCATACCAAGCTCAAGGAGCTTGCTTGAGGCCGTAAAGAGCTTTCTTTAATCTGCATACATGTGATTCTCTATTATGAGTCTCCTATCCTTCTGGTTGTTCAATATATACTTCTTCTTCAATGACAGCATTAAGGAAGGCAGTCTGTACATCCATCTGATGTAACTTCCAACCCTTAGCTGCAGCAATGGCTATAATAATTCTAATAGAAGTATATCTAGCAACAAGAGAAAATGTTTCTTCATAATCTATGCCTTCCTTTTGAGAAAACCTACGAGCTACAAATCTAACTTTATATTTCTCTATACTACCATCAACAACATGTTTAATTTTAAACAACCATTTAGAAAGAACAACAAAATTACCTTTAGGTCCAGGTACAATATCCCAGACATAATTCTTGATGATGGATTGATACTCTTCGTCCATAGCTAATTTCCATGCTTGTTGGTTCATAGCTTCTTCTATGTTGGATGGTTCAGTCTCAATGATGTTGCACATCATTGCAACATAGTTGGCAAACTTCTGAGGTCTCCTAATTTCTCTAAAAGTGCCACTAGGAGCTGCAAACTCTTTTGCTTCTTGAATTGTACTCCTAACCCAAAGTGGCATTTTCTTGCAAACTGCAATATCTCTAGGTCCATCAGTTGCATCCAGAGGCTCAGGAGGATCACCATGCTCAATAGGTTCGGTTGGCTCAATAGACTCATTCTGAATCTTAGGGTTAGTATCAATATCCATGTTTTGATGATCATTAACCTCTTTATCATCATTGACAAGGGAACCTTTAGATTTCTTAAAAGCAATATTTTCTTCAAACGTAACATCTCTACTTACCTCAATATATGTTTGTCTTGGAATGTAGATACGAAATGCTTTGGAGGATTCACTGTATCCAACAAGGATACCTTTCTTCCCGGATGGCTCTAGCTTAGTTCTCTTTTCCTTTGGCACATGAACATAGACAAGACTTCCAAAAATCCTTAGGTGACTGATATCTAGTTTGACTCCAGTGAAGGCCTCTTCAGGAGTCATGTTCTTCAGGACATGGTGAGGGCATCTATTCTGGATGTATACTGCAGTCTTGGATGCTTCGGCCCATAAGGAAGTCTACAAATCCTGATCATGAATCATTTCTTTAGCTACTTGAACAATGGCTCTATTTTTTCATCTAGCCACACCATTTTGCTGAGGATTGTAGGGAACGCAGAACTCCCTCTTAATTCCTATCTCTACACAAAAGTCATTGAAACTACTTGAGGTGTATTCACCTCTATTGTCAAATCTTAACACTTTAATCCTTTTACCAGTCATATTTTTAGCTAGGGCTTTAAATTCTTTAAACCTACTTAGTACTTCATCGAATTCTTTAGATTTTACAAAGTAAATCCAAGTCTTTCTAGAAAAATCATCTATAAATGTAACATAGTATAAAAAACCGCTAGACGAAGGAAGAGACATGGGTCCACATAGATCAGAATGAACAAGTGCAAATTTTTCCTTAGCTCTACTTTCACTTTTATGAAATGGAATCTTAGTATTCTTACCTAATGCACAACCTTTGCACATATCATCATGAAAATAACTATGTTTACGCATACCTTTAACCATCTTTTCAAGTGAGGGAAGTGCTTGAAAGTGAAGGTGGCCAAGCCTTCTATTGCATAGGTTGCTAGATTCGGGAGCTTCATGGATGAGTGCTCGAACAGGATTAGCTGAAAGCTTATACAAATTATTATATCTATTTCTAATAACATGAGCAGATTTAAAACTAGATTTATTAGGCCAAGCAAGTACTTTACCCTCAGAATATGCTATTTGATAACCTTTATCTTCTAGGGCAGAAACGGAGATTAAATTTCTTTTAATTCCAAGAACAAATAAAATATCACTAAGATGCACGGAGATACCAGATTCCAAATTTAAGGAAGTAATGCCAAAACCTCTTACCGAATACTGAGCATCATCATCAATTACCATATGAAGATTGGACTCTTTCTCCATTAACTCTGAGAGGTGCTCTCGGTATCCTGTGATATGCTTGGATACACCACTATCTATCAACCAAGTGTTGTTGTCAGTTGGCACATTGCTAGATAAGGCAGAAATGAAGAGGAAGTCTTCGTTATCCTTTGAATCTACAACTTCATTCAGGTTCACTTCTCCTTGCTTGGGTGGATTCTGACATTCTTTAGCATAGTGTCCAAACTTGTTGCATCTAAAAGAACAGACACGTGAAAGATCCCTTGGCTTCTTCCTTGAATTGTAAGCAATAGGAGGTCTAAAATCTCTATCTCTTTTGAAGTTGTTCTTCTTCCAATGATCACCCTTCCTTTTGACATGTTGAGATGCAAGCACATGATGGTCACCTCCATGAGTGCCTTTGAGCATTCTTCTTGCAGCTAGGCGAGATTCCTCTTGAATACAATTAGACCGGAGGTGATCAAAAGAGGGAAATTCAACTCTTCCACTTATGCTTTGAATAAATGAATCCCAAGAATCAGGGAGACCATTTAATGCAATCATGACAATATCCTTGTCCACTAGTTCACTTCCAATGGAGCTGAGCTGGTCCTTCAATTCTGAAATTTTCATGAAGAAGGACATGACTGAATCTCCCTTGCTCATCTTGTTTTGAAGTAGTTGCTACCTCAGAGTAAGAGCCCAGCTGATGTTATTGATTTCAAACATTCCTTCTAGGTGTTTGAACATCTCCTTGGCTGAAGGTAACTTGGAGATGACTAGAACAATAGATGATCCTTCACAGAATCAATTAGAAACTTCTTTGCCTTAAGAGCATTCTTCTTGAACTGGTTTAACTCATCTGGATCTGAGGGTTTAGGCAGATCCTTGTCTTCCACAAATTGTAACACCTCAACCTCTTCAAGGGCAAGAAGAACACAAACTTTCCAAGAAGTAAAGTTGAGAGAACCATCAAGTCTGTCCTCAACCTTCAGTCCTGTAACCATCTTGCAAAACTAAAACAACAAACTAAAAGTGAAGGATAACCAATAATCGAATTACTTTATAATGAACCTAAAGCTCTGATACCATGTTAATTTTACCAATCAAATATAACAGAATTCAATGTAAACTCAAAATGTAATGAAAAACACAATGCACATAAACACAACACAACAATACCTTGGGAAAACCTCCCTCTTGGAGGTGAAAAACCTAGCTTTAAAATCCAATTATATTATGTCAATTATGAAGGCAATTACAAGACATGAAACTTATCTCCAACATCAGATCAGTTTGCTGCCAGAATAGTCTTCAATCAATTCGGTTGACCGAGATGCATCAAATCTGCCTTGTTGTCTTGGAGATGTGATGCACTGATATGTAGAAGGAATTCACTTGCATGGGGATGATCGTTGGCCTTCTAGAAGTCTGTCTCAAACTTAAGATAACTCTTTCAGACTTGGCAACATGTATATCAGACCAGCCAATGGAGAGAGATGAGTGCTAACCTTCAAGAAGATGAATAAGCTTGAGACAACAATTTCGCTAACTTGAGGCTCATTACAAGTTCGCTGACTTAATTGATGTAATTCGCATGATGTGATTGTGTATAATGCCATGTAATTTCAAGTCGACTTCCTTATTAATTTCATAATAATATTATATAGACTGCTCAAATAGGTCTTGCCTTGTTAAGACGTTATTGCTTGTTTGCCTTTACCACCCATTTGGGGTTCACATTAAGAGTACATGTTATGTTTGGGTCCTAGCCCAATTACAATAAGGAGAATAGATCGCAGAAGTTGTTTACAATATGATTGCCATTTGACAACATTTAAATTTTAATCTGAACTAGCTAGCATCTCAGAGCCGGTAAGTTGGATGCGATGACCAAAGGTGCACAGTCATGGCGAGATATCATCAAACAAATGCATAGTGAAGTCTACATCAGTTAACAACTAGTTAAGGTGATATTTGTGTGGATTTTTCAGTTCACATTAAAAAGATAGAACACGACCCAAAGGTTGGTGAAATTATGAGTTGCAGAGGCAGATAAGGATGAGTTGTTGGCAAGATTGATGGAGAGTGCACAGAGAGAGTGCGGGAAGATTTGAATTTCAAATCTATCAAGTGTTAGGTGTAAACTCATTGAGGAATCAACGAGCATGTGTTGGAAAAATATGGTATAAAGGTTTTTGGCCAAAACCAAAAAGATTGATTGTAAAATTTGCAAAGTGCAACTTTGAAGAGAGGCAATCCAACAAGGTGAGAAGAGGGTAGAATTGCTAAATGAATAGCAGGGTAGTGAAGAGAGTGTGTAGAGCTCAGATAGTGTGAAGAACAAAGAAAGATTTCAAAGCACCAATAGAGTGGAGAAAAAGTATAACCGGTGGTCAAACTGAAGAGCTTCATTTGGATCTGATTGAGCTAAGATTAGTTGTTACAACATATCATTCTCTCTGTTGTTTTCTAATAACTACAATAGTAAAATCCCTTAACTAGGTGGACTTTAATAGGTCCCTTTGTAAAATCCCTTAACCAGGTGACATCTTAAATGATGATCCTAAGTCCTTTAACAAGGCTACCTCTAATAGGGTAAAGGTTCTAACAGGCCTTAAAGAAAATCAATTAACCGAATGGCACCTAACAGTGTCTTTGTAATCTCCTAACAGGGATGGCTCCTCACCAGGCATACTCCAGAAGAGTGTAGATTTTGTGAGTTTCTACTCACACCGTGGTTTTCTACCATTTGGGTTTCCACGTGATAAATCTTGGTAGTCATGTGTGTTTGATTTTATGTATGCATATTTCTTATTAAATGTTGCCTATACTGATAAGTGTTAAGTTTGAATAGAAGTTTTGATTAAGTTTAAATCTAGAACAAACCCATATAGTGTTGATTCACCCCTCCCCTCTCAGCACTGGTTGGGACTAACAATTGATATCAGAGCCTTGGTCCTTAGATTCAAAAGATTTTAACAACTTAAGGAAAGATCCAAGATGATGCAAAAGGAAGGCTCCAAGTTCTTTAAGGAGAATTACACATTATGGTGTAGTAGAATGAAGCTCTACCTAAGAACCCTAGAAGATCAATACTAGAATCATGTAAGCATAGAGTACAATGAACCTACAAGGGGTTCTCATTGCAGATCAGATCAAAGAGAAACAAGATAGCATCACAACTATGGATGTGATTGCTAGTACTCTATCTGATAACAAGTATGCTAATGTTCAAGATCTGAAAATAGCCTATGAGATGTGGAATAAGCTGAAGACTATTTATGGAGGAGATCCTCATGTACAAAAGGCTCAGGTGGATAGTTTACAAGGCAAATTTGATGAGATGAGGATGCAAGAAGGATAAAATATAGAGGAGTACAACAAAACAATAAAGGATGTGGTAAATTCCATCAGAAGTGTTGGAGGACAACTTCAAGAAGATAATGTGGTCAGCAAAATCTTAAGAACCTTGCTACCACAATATGCCATAAGGGTTTCCGAAATTCAGGAACTCAGATCTTTGGGAACAGTTAATGTTACACTGGACTCCCTGATCGGTAAGTTGACTGCCTTTGCACTGAGCAACTATGATAATAGTATGCCAAAGATTGATGTTTCCTTCAAATCTTCCATGATACTTGCACCAACAATGAGAAGAAAATAAATTGGAAGTAGTTCTACTGCAAGAACTGGTCATTCTCATGAACATGATAACTTGTTATCTGAAGAACAAGAACAAGATGAGCTTGAAGCTCTAATAGCAAGAAGGCTGCCAAGAGGAAAAGGGAACTACAAAGGTAAACTACCCCTGAAGTGTTTCTCATGCAATAAAATAGGTCATATTGCATCCGAATGTCCTGACAATGATATGCAGGATAACTTTAGAAGATACAAAGAGAAGAGAAAGAAGGAGTGCTATCTTGCAGAAGAATGAGTTACCGATGAATAATCAGAAGGATCTGATGGAGAAGGGATTGCATTTGTAGTGGTAAATGAAGATAGCACAGAGGAAAGTGATATGGCACCGATTTCCAGTACAAACTGGTGTGGAGACTGGGTAATTGACAGTAGTTGCACTCACCACATGGTTGGTGCCAGGAAAAAATTCCTCAATATGGAGGACTATGATGGAGGACTGGTGAGATTCGACAATGATGCTCCTTGTGCAGTAAAAAGTAAGGGATATATAGCCCTAAATGATAAAACCAATTGTGAAGATGTTTACTGGGTATAAGGGCTAAAATATAGTCTATTAAGTGTTGCACAACTTAACAATAAGGGTTACTGGTTGGATTTTAATGAAGGAATATGCAAAATAAGTGATAAATCAGGAGGTCTGATTGCTACTGGTAAACAAACTAAAGGTAATATATTCTACCTAGACACCACTGTAGGAAGTTGCCTAATGGAAAAGGTAGAAGATGGTTGGCTGTGGCACAAAATATTGTGTCATGTTAATTTTGATAGCATAGAAAAGGTTAGTAAAATGAAGTGTCAGAGGTATGCCTGACATTATGAAACCTGAGAATGCTAGTTGTAAAGATTGTCAGCTAAGAAAGTTGACCAGATCTAGTTTCACCAGAAAATCATATTTATCCGAGAATGTGCTGAACTTAGTGCATACAAATTTGTGTGGTCCTATGAGGACTAAGAGTTTCTATTGGGACCAATACTTCATGTTGTTTGTAGATGATTTCTCAAGAATGATGTGAGGTATATTCTTGAAAGAAAAATCTGAAGCCTTTCACATGTTCAAGGTCTTCAAGGCTCAAGCGGAGAGAGGAACCGGTAAGAGTTTGAAATGTTTGAGATCAGATAGAGGAGGAGAATTCACCTCTCAAGAGTTCATAAATTACTGCGAAGAACAGGAGATTATGAGGTAGATGTCTGCACCTAGAACACCTCAGCAAAATAAAGTTGCTAAAAGAAGAAACATAACTCTAATTGATTGTGCAAGGACTTTGATGATACAGAAGGATATTCCACATGTCTTTTGGAGAGATGATGTGAGTATTTTTGTGTATACCTTAAACCAGATATAGGTGAAGAAGGGGACAAATAAGACTCCCTATGAATTATGGTGTGGATACTCACCCAATGTGAGTTACTTCAAGGTATTTGGAAGCAGGTGCTAGATCAAGAGGGATGAGTACTCTGGAAAGTTTGATCCTAAGAGTGATGAAGGAACCTTCTTAGGTTACTCCATAAAGAGTAAAGCATACCGGTGTTTGAACAAAAGGACCGATAAGATTGTGGAGAGTGAAAATGTCAGAGTAGATGAGTTCTCTGAGAAAAATGAACATGACAGGAAGAGTGAACCAGAGGACTATCAAGGATTCGATTACACTTTACCGGTCGAACCTGCTGCAGAGAATCATAATGTAACTACAAATGAGGAAATATGTGAAGTAGAACTTGCAGGACCAGTAGAAGAAGCTCCAAGAAATGAACCGGTACAACCAAGGTATGTCAGAAACAATCATCCTGCTAACAATATTATTAGTGACAAAAATGTAGGAGTATTAACTAGAAGAAAAGAAAGGGAGAGTACCTGTCTGCTCTCTAAAATTGAGCTCAAAACAACAAAGGAGGCTCTAAAAGATGAAGACTAGATCAGAGCTATGGATGAAGAACTGGAGCAAATTTGAGAAAAATGAAACATGGACCCTTGTCCCCAGACTAGAGAACAAAAATATGATAGGCACCAAGTGGGTGTTCAGAAACAAAATGGATGAAACCGATCAAGTAGTAAGAAACAAAGCAAGGTTAGTCTGCAAAGTGTAATACCCTAAAAATGGTCATCTAAACCATGAGCCCCTAATCTTGACAACATCACCAAGGTCCTAACCAAAGGCAATTAAATAAATCTTGAGCACACAATTAATTCTTTAATCATCAATGTCACATGGCAAATCAATAACCCAATATTAATTAAATATTAATTAAATCATTCCAAGAAAATCATTTTTAAATAATTATCCTATTTATTTTATTAAATATCCTAGCATATTTAATTAAATAAATCAATTTGCCATTAAATCATCAAAAAGAGGAATTAATTTGAAAAAAAAAAGAATTAAAATTTGAGAAAAGAAATCAATTGAGATAATCTTGAAAAACAAATTAAAAATTGATAAATAATCTCAAAGAAAGCAAATAGAACAATTAAATATTAAAATTGACTGAAATAGAGAATAAATCAGTTTTTTTCTGATTTTATCTTAATTTTAGTTCAATTTCCTTTAAAACTAAGAAAAGCATCCAATCACATCAATTCACCTGGATTGTGCTTCCTCTTGAAAAATCTTGACCGCTCATCATCATTTGATCTCAGCCATTGGTTTCTTTCTAAAATTTCTATAAATTCAGGCTCTCATCTCTCATTCAAAGATCCTAGAGAATATATTGTTATTATGTTGTTTTTGCTCTAGGTTCATTGAGAATTTGCATTGAGATATTGCATATTAGTTATTTCATATTTCTTAAATCATTTAGCTTAAATATTCATATATTGCTTAAATCATGTTAGATTAATCTTGCATATCTAGCTTAAATCTTGCATCCATTTAGCTCATATTCATGCTCATATAGATTAAATCCTTCGTCTTGGTGTAGTCTAGTCACTGGTATTGCTTATACAAATTTGAGAGCAATCTTATACTCGCATATTTTAAAAGGCAATGGGTCGCTTTGTAATGGTTTATAATTCATTGATTATTGATTTACTAACCATGAATTTAATGACTTCATTGAAGTGTTGTGTATTTCAGATACAGATATAGGTCCACTTTTCACACACACATTTTTGGCGCCCACCGTGGGGCACGAAATTCAATACTTCGGCCTCAAAATCATTTTTTTATCCTGCAGGTTTCGTCTGTACAATCTCTATAAAATATCGTACGAGTGGTATTACTATATCATATGACATTCTGTCAAAGTCTTTGTTTTATCACATGAATCAGGAAATGGGCTCGTACAAAATTCTATTCTGAATATCTAATTTCATCTTCTATCATTTTATGCTCAGTTCTAACTCATACGATAAAAGGCTTTTGTCGTTTTATACTGAATAAATTGTCGTACGATGTTGTATTCTATTGGGTTAAAACAAGTTTCATTCTTCAGGTTTTCTGTCCAATTTTGATTACACTGACGCTAACCCTGAATTGTCTTCTATCTGCCTGATATTTTCATAGCCTAACCAATTTCTTCCAGGACGCTTGTCAAAGAATTTACCAATCAAACATACGCCTGTCAAAGAATAAAACAACATGACTACTGATGAGTTGTTTTTGTAGGTTGCCTAAAGAGAATCAACCAAACATCGTGTATTCCTTAAAATTCATTTTTAGGCACCTAATTTGCTATCTGGTTAAAGAACAAATCTATATTTTGTGTTTTAAGAGAATTCTGAGAGGTAGGAGAGTATGCTCTTGTCTGTATAGACAATTAGAAATCGCGACCCTTGAGGCATTTTCTTTAAGTTTGAGATTTGCATATCTTTAGCAGGCTTGCCCTCCCAAGGAGCTAATAACTCTATAGCCATTACGGCTAGTGAGAGGGGAATGACCCAATTGGGAACGGATAAACGCCAAGTACTCCAACCCACTATAAAACAAACGTGATTTGATGAAAATCAAGTCAACGATAGTGCTCGGGAATAGCTCTCCTCTGTACCTTTGATTATATTAAACCTTGAATTTCAAGGCTGGGAGACCTCTTAATTGAGTTTATACCTCGATGCGCTGAACAAACCCCTTACTAGTTCCAATTCAAATTACAAGCTACTCGGTTCACCTTCGAAAGGTTGATAATCTTTGTTCAAGAGAGATAGTAACTCTCCCAGGACACTTGCCATATCGTGCCCCCATTAGCATTTGGAGTCAGCTAATACGACGTTGAGAATCCATTGTGTGAGACTCACTGGCCGTATTTTGATTAGCTATTGGGTGTGTACCTAAGTCAGAAAGCAAAGTTTTTCTTCTCTAAGCCAACTTCCATAGGGTTTGCATGCTATGATTAAAGTTATTATTCGTATTGCATCTTTTTTGTGTTTTCATCCCTCAAACTAAAACTGGAGAAAACAATACAAATAACTCAGTGATAAACTCTGTCAATGTTAAAAAAAAAAATAGTCTTCGTCAGTTAGTGAAAACTCAATCTGCCTCAAAACTGGTCATACTCAGTCATCAAAAACTCAGAATTTAATCTTTTTCCAAACACACTCATATGAGCCTTCTTTTTTATCATTCTGCTTCATATTTTGTGTCGTATGATATTTCATCAGTCCTAACAGTCTATCGTTTGAGCCTGCCTTATGTATCGTACGATGCCTGATTATATGTCATTTTGTTTAGGGAACTGTCATTTTGTCTTGCATTCTATGTCATACGATAACTCATTGCATTAAATAGTTTGTCGTTTCAGGCATACCCATATATCATACGGTATTAGGAAGCAACTCGTACGAAACACTATTGGCATTTTCCTGAAGTTATTGCACTGTCGTCCAGTCCTGGAAATCCTGTCGTATGAATCTCTAATTTTGTCAGTCTAGAATAGTCAAACTTGCCTAAAATAGTCTACAACAAACCTAAAACTGGTTATCATCCTTCTGAGCATAAACAACCTTGATAGTGTACCCCTATCGTTGCGTTGTACAATTTTGTCGATCATCTCTAAGCTATTTCAAACAACATCTTATCAAACCTAAGTTAACTTTGATAACGTCTTACATAGGATAGATCATTCTTGAAACCAAACCAGATCCTAGTTACTTCACTCAATCACTACATTAAACGAATAACTAGCTACAATTTGATCTTGACTTCTGCAACACATCTAGCTCTCAGTCCCGTTGGTTGTACTGCCCATTCAAACCAAAAGTTCTTGCAGCAAAATAGATAAAGGAAAAGAAACTCCCTTTTCATCAAAACGACAATCCATTCTTTATAGAAAACCTCATCACAAATAAACTGTCATCATCACAAATACCAATTTACGATCTACCAATCTTTGGTCAACCCCTATCTCCCACCATGTCTGGAGAAAGGTAGGAACGACAAGCTGCTAAACACAAAACCTATGACAAAATTAGTATCCATGATAGCAACAGTGATTCCTCGTCAAGTGAATCTGAAGCCTCTGAACCTCCAGAAAAAGATATTCATAAATGTCAAAAGGATAAAGATTTCCGAAAAATTATGAAGGTTATCATGGCTAGAGAAAAAGAAGACTATTTCCTACAACTAGAAAAAAAAGGCACTAAGCTTCCTACTAGTTATGATGTGGAGACCCTCGTCACTAAAGAGGAAGAGACACCATTGGGAATGCTAAACAAACAATTACAAGCATTGTAAACTAAGATCACAAAACTGAAAAACAAAGACAAATCACCAAAACAATATTCTCTGGACACAATATGCCCATTCCCATTTGACAAAAACCTCTACATGCCTCCATTCCCCTCAAATGTAGAAATGCCTAAGTTTGACAAATATGTTGGAAATACAGATCCTCAAGATCATATCAGAGAATTTTGTGCTTTATGTATGGATTTCATGCACGACCAAACGTATCTCATGCGCCTTTTCCCGAGAAGTTTAGGGGGGCAAGCTATGGAATGGTTCTCAAGTCTACCTATGGGAATAAAAACTTTTGAAGAATTAATCCAACTATTTCTACAACAATACTCCTATAACATTTGTCACCTAGTCATTATGATAGAGATTTGCAATACCAAATAAAAAATAGGAGAACCCTTCCTCACTTTTCTCCAATGATGGAGAAAGATGTTCTCTAGATATTCACGAACAATTCCAGATTTCAAGAAAATGGATATCTTTGTTAACAACTTAATCCCTGAATTGAAATACAGGGTCCAAATGCAAGTACATCCTTCATTGAACAAAATGGTAGATAATGCCCTCAGAATGGAAGATGTGCTTATAAAAGAGAGAGATATATCACTTTGGAAAGAAACATCGCAAGGTTCTAGCTCTAAAGAAAAGAACAAATACTGGAAGTATGGCAAAGATAACAACATAAATGTTGTTAATGATGGAGTGGTAGACAATGTTAAGGCAAAAACAAAATCCACCATATTTAACTTGGTTAGTGGCGCACAAGCACTCAAGGCAGCTGAAACTGCAACAGAAAATCATCTGAAGAAAGCAAGAGAATGGTTTAAAGATAAACCTTGGCTTTCAAAGCCTAAGCATGAGTTTACTCCTCTAGATGAATCATATGAATCAACTTTTAAAACTTTATTGGCAAATGATCTGATAACATTGCCAGACAATTCTAGACCATATGATCTAGAAATTAAACCCAAATGGTGAAGAGAAAACGCATACTGTGACTACCATCGGAACAAGGGACATAACACAAACAACTGCATGAAAATCCGACATGAAATTCAAGATCTCATCGATGCTGGAAAGATCGTTGTTGGAAATAACACGACTAATGTTGATCATAAGGCCTTTAAAGATCCCTTACCGACTTATGAACAAGGAGATTCCTCAAAATCCAAGGGAGGTTCTAGAGTCAATTATACCTACACTAACAACGACAACGTGATCAACATGATTGAATCTTCTCAACTTGAATATTGCAATGTGATCATAATTAAAGATAAACCAAATCAAGCAGAAACTGCTAATGTTGTGACCCATGCTCAAAAGAAAGTTACTCTCCAAGGAGCTAGTTCCTCAACTTTTGATCAAACAACATCAAACCTACCAACTCCTCCAAATAGACAAACAGACACAATCACAAACAAATCAAAACAATTGGCTTCATCATCTTGTCCTAGTTATAGTATTGTCAAACAATTGAAAAGAACTAACGCTCAAATCTCCATTTTGGAACTGCTTAAGATCTCTTTTGCTCATAGAGAGATCCTGGACAAGGCTTTGCTCACCACTAGTGTCCCTAAAGATTTAGTCCTAGATCAGTTTCAATCTATGGTGGGTCACCTAACTTCACCTCATTACCTCACTTTCTATGAAGAAGATGATAACTCACTGAGTTACCTGCATAACCAACCATTACACATCGAAGCTATGATCCATAAACACCGAGTTAAACATGTTTTGATATATGGAGGCGCTGGGTTGAATATTTGTACCTACAATCTACTGACATAGTTGGGATTTTTTGAAAACATTATTGATCCAACAAAGAAAATAACAATCAAAGCTTATGATGAAGAAGAAATAACCTCTAAGGGTTTGGTACTATTACCAATTAGGGTAGGACCTGTAGAAAGAGATGTCATCTTTCAGGTCCTTGACCTTCCTCTTTCGTATAACATCTTACTAGGTAGGCCATGGATTCATGAAATAAAAGCAATACCATCTACGTATCATCAGTGCTTGAAATTTCCTTATAATGGAGTTGAAGTCAGTATTCATGTTGATACAAGCTATACCTGCAATGCATTAACATAGAGTGCTGATACTTTTGTTCCTCATAATTGAGTAGCCTCTACAACTAAAAGTTCAGAATCTTTACTAAATGATTTAGAGAAGAAATTGAAAATCACAAACACCAGCATAGATGGCTACAAGATAGAGCCTGCACTCTCACTAATGTCTCTTCCTCCATCACCAAGATAGTCAGGAAAACCATCAGAGGTTATGAAGCCACAAATTTCAACTCCAAAATTCATTTATGATGGTCTCTTTATATAGTGCTCTACTTCTCTTGCAGATGAAATAGAAGAGGATGCTGCTCTCAAATGGCTTTTCAAAGCGGGTAGTGCAAACAAAGAAATACAACATTGTGAGGTTTCCTAGACATAATATGGTCTAGGATATAAGATGCTTCAATGCATGGGATATTCAAGTACTGGTCCTCTAGGAAAGCGCCAAGAAGGTATTGTTGAACCTATTCAGTTATAAACTAAGTCTGCAAATGATAAAGCTGGACTAGAATACAATCCAAGAAGGTCATCAGATCAGAAATGTACTCCTCACCATCAACTTAAGTGGAGGAAAAAGGTACTACCTTCAATACCACAGGAAATTAATACTTAACAAACTTAGGAAGAGTGTGACGATGAACAAGAATAATTGCCAACCCAGAGAGAGGAAGCAGATGGTAATCAAGTTCCGATCATATCAGCTATAACACTACATGAAGTAGAAATCCCAGAGGATATATGAGAAGATGTTGTGAAATATGGATCGAAGAATAATGACAGCGATTTTGGAAGACTAATTGTCGTGAATTATTTATCATCTCCATCATTGAATCTGGTTTAAATACAAGAGGAAAGGTTGCCTATGTAGGGACATGTCCATACGTGGCAGTTGCCACGTATGGACATGTCCCTATGGAGGCAACCGTTCATAACAATTAGTTTGTTTATGTTTAATTTCCAAACTATATGCTCTATTAATATATCACTCTCCAGATAATAACCGATTTACCATCAGTTAGATTCACGAGGGATATATCTTAACACTCCCTCTTAGCAGCAGTGGATCTAAGTAATTTTCTTGGGAGCATATTCTATCATGACTTCCGACACAATTCGGGACAACATTTAATATAGTCTTGTCATGACAATAAACTCAATATCATGATATCCAGCTCAGTCTAGGACAATAACTTAAGAAGTCAATCATGAGATGATCACATACTTTGGGATCAAGATATCCAACACAGTCCAAGACAACAACTTAATGTAGTCAATCTTGACACTTGGTCAACTATTGTCAAGATCGTCACCTTGAAATAGTAACCTTAAACATAAGAAGATCGCCATCTTCTTGAACACAGTTAGAATATTGCAATATACATTTTATTTATTTATTCATGAACAAATTACACATGGTAGGAATTTCATCCTAATAATCTCAATTATAATCTAGTCATACCAAGTTTACTTCTGAAGTATTCTATCTTCAATCTTGCAAGTGGCTTGGTGAAGATATCAACATTTTGTTCTTCAGTACTGATGTACACTAGTTTTATGATGTTTCGATCTACCATATCTCTTATGTAGTGATAAGGGATCTCAATATGTTTGGATCGATTGTGAAAAACTGGATTTACTGAGAGCTTGATACAACTCTGATTATCACAATGAATTATAGTTGAATTCAAAGTTTTTCCAAATAATCCAAATAATAACTTTCTTAGCCATACCGCTTCACGAGCTCCCATGGAGGTTGTCATATATTCTACGTTAGTGGAGCTTTGTGCAACTGTTGATTGTTTTCTGCTGAACCAAGATATCATAGCAGAACCAAGACTGAAGCAACACCCTGTAGTACTTTTCCGGTCAGTGGTACTTCCGGCCCAATTAGAATCAGAATATCCTTCAAGTTGAATCTCAACATTTTCATAATTTAATCCAAGTCCGATTGTGCCTCGTAAATATCTTAGAATGTGTTTAGCAGCCATTAGATGTATCTTCTTAGGTTCACACATGAAGTGGCTTAATACATTTATAGCATAGTAGATATCAGGACGAGTATTTACCAAATACATGAGTGAACCGACGATTTGTCTGTAGAGTGTGGGATCTGTAGGTTCTCAATCTTCTACCTCAATTTTTAGCTTGTGCAAATTAGTTTCCATTGGTGTAGCTAATGGCTTACACTCCATCATCCCAAATCTAGTTAGAATATCTGTGGTGTACTTTCCTTGATTTAGGAAGATGTAGTTTTTCTTCTGCCATACTTCTAATCCTAGAAAATAATGTACAAGCCCTAGATCCTTCATATCAAATTCTGCTGCCAGATCTTGCTTACATTTCTCAATGAGATTATCCTCTCCTATTATCAAAAGATCATCCATGTAAAGGACCAATATAATCATATTGCTATTTGAAGCCTTGAAGAAGATGTTGGGATTTGCTAGGTTCTTGGAGTACCCTAGTTTGGAGAGATAGTTGTCTATCCTTACATACCAGGCCCTAGGTGCTTGTTTTAACCCATAGAGAGCTTTCTTTAGTTTACAAACATAGAAATTTTTATCACGTATGGTGAATCCTTCTGGTTGTTCTATATATACTTCTTCTTCAATTGAACCATTTAGGAAGGCAGTCTTTACGTCCATTTGGTGAATTTTCCATCCTTTGGATGCTGCAATTGCAATGATTGTTCTTACTGACGTATACTAGGCAACTGGGGCAAATGTCTCTTCATAATCAATTCCTACTTTTTGAGAGAATCCCCTAGCCACAAAGCGAGCTTTATGTTTTTCAATGCTGCCATTAGATACATATTTGATCTTGAATAACCACTTGGATGAGACAACTGATTTGTCTTTTGGTCTAGGCTCTATATCCCAAACATCATTCTTTAGTATAGATTGATATTCTTCAACCATAGCATCTTTCCAAGCCTGTTTTGATAAGGCTTCTTTGACATTTGTTGGTTCAGAATTTGTGAGTTCGGTTAGAAGTGCAACATAACATTTTAGAGTTTTTGTTCTCTTATTTTCTTTGGAAATTTCATTTGGTTCTACATTATTCTCTTCAATCATTTTCCTTGCCCATAGAGGTCTTTTCTTGTTATTGAGTGTTTCAATATTTTCATCAACAAGAGGTTTAGAAGCTCTTATGATGTCCTCCCTCTTAGTGTCTAAAGGTTTGGAATTTTCTATGATATTCTCCCTCTCAATCTCGGTTATGTGATCTTCTTCTTCTTTAGTAATGTTATCATCCTCAGGTTCTTTGAGTGTAGTGTTTTCTTAAAACTTTACATTTCTACTTATCTCAACAGATTTTTCCCCTGGAATGTAAATGCGATATCCTTTAGTATTTTCAATATAGCCAATGAAGATACCTCTTTTTTCGGATGGTTCTAGTTTTGTCCTCTTTTCTTTAGGAACATGTATATGTACAGGATAGCCAAATATCCTTAAATGACTTAAGTTTCGTTTGTTCCCTGTAAAAGCTTCTTCAGGAGTTATGTTTTCTAGAACTGAGTGTGGACATCTGTTTTGAATGTAGACTGTTGTATTTGAAGCTTATGCCCAGAATGAAGTGTGTAAGTTTTGGTCATGCATCATGGCTTTTGTTGCTTCAATTATGGTTTTGTTCTTTCTTTCTGCTACTCCATTCTATTGTGGATTATATGGTACAGTATACTCCCTCTTAATCCCAATAGAATTACAAAAGTCTTTGAAGTTGTCAGATGTATATTCTCCCCCATTGTCGGATCTTAACACCTTAATTTTCTTCCCTGACTGGTTTTCTAGTAGTGCCTTGAATTCTTTGAACTTAGATAGTACTTCATTTGGGTCTTTGCACTTTAGAAAATATATCCATGTTTTTCGAGAGTAGTCGTCAACAAAGATTATGTAGTATAAGGATCTAGTTAGGGATGGTGTTGACATGGGACCACATAGGTCTGAGTGAATTAGTTCTAAAATAACTTTTGATTTGTGCTCACTTGAGGGAAAAGAAACTTTCACATTCTTTCCCAAGGCACATCCTTTGCAAATGCCTGTGTGTTCAGATTTTAGTTGGGGCAGTCCTGAAGTTATCTTCTTTATGTTGGATAGAGCACTATACCTTAGGTGTCCTAATCTTTTGTGCCATAATTCATTATTATTTGAAACTTCAAGATTTAGTGCTTCCTTTTGATCACTGCATAGTTTGTATAGGCTACCATCTCTTGAACCTACTATTATGGCATTTTTGATATTTGTATTTTTAGGCTAGAGTAGAACTTTATCTTCATTGAAGGTAACCCGATATCCTTGATCAGCTAGGCCTGAGATTGAGACTAGATTTCTTTTTATTCCAGGTACAAACAGAACATCCTTTAATTGTAGAGATACTCCATTTCTTAGTTTGATAGTACAGGTCCCAATTCCTTTCACAGGATATGTGGAGTTATCTCCAATAGTAACCTCTTCACTTGAGTGCCCATTAAGTGTTTCAAATTGATTTCTGAATCTAGTTATATGCCTTGATGCTCCACTGTCTAGGATCCAAGTGTTTTTATTTGTATTTATTTCGCTTGATAGGGCTAAGAAGAAAAGTGAGTTTTCTCCTTTGACTTCAGCTAGAGTAGCTTGTGTTTTCTTCCTTTCTGGACAATTCCTGTGAGTGTGCCCATATTTGTCGCATTTGTAACACTAAATTTTAAACATATCTCTTTTCTAATGGTTTTTATTTCCTCTCTTTCATTTGGATAACTTTTTATTTTTGTTGAAGGTATTTGTATTAAGTGCTTGGATTTCTCCTTCTTTATTTGTCCCTAATCCTCTTGAGATTAGTCGAGATTCCTCTTGAATGCACTCATTCTTAAGTTGTTCAAATTTGGGTAAGGGGGGTGTTCTGCTAATACATTGAATGTAGGATTCCTATGAAATTGGTAATCCTCTTAGGGCTATGAGAGAGATTTCTTGATCATCTACCTCATTTCCAATAGTTTGTAATTGGTCTTTTACTTCAGATATCCTTGAAAAGTATGTAGATATTGTATCATCTTTATTCATCTTTATGTTTAAAAGTTGTTGTTTCAAGGTTAACATTATGCTCGCATTGTTAACTTCATATGTATTTTTAATGGTTTTAAATACTTCATATGCTTTAGGTAGTCTAGCTATAGATGGAAGAATATGATCTTTGACTGAGTCAATAATTATTTTCTTTGCTTTATTATTACGCCTTTTCCAGGTAGATTTCTTTGGTTCATCATTTGGCATGTTTAGATTTTCTTCTATGTAAGACTCTAAATCTAGTTCTTCAAGAATGGCAATGATTCGTATCTTCCAGGAAATGAAGTTGGAGGCTCCTTCGAGTCTATCTTCCACTCTCATATTACTTGACATTCTGAATATTTTCTTAGTCGGATATATCCTCTGCGTATATAGCCTCTGCATTGATTTGTTATTTACTTCCGATAAATGCTTATGAGTAATATGGCTATCTAATTTATTCTCTTAATATGTTGGCTTTGATACCATGTTGTGAAATATGATCGAAGAATAATGACAATGATTTTGGAAGACTGATTGTTGTGAGTTATTTATTGTCTCCATCATTGAATCCGGTTTAAATACAAGAGGAAAGGTTGCCTATGTAGGGACATGTCCATACGTGGTAGTTGCCACGTATGGACATGTCCCTACGGAGGCAACCATTCATAACAATTAGTTTGTTTATGTTTAATTTCCAAACTATATGCTCTGTTAATATATCACTCTCTAGATAATAACCGATTTACCATCAGTTAGATTCACGAGGGCTATATCTTAACAGAAGAAGTATACAGAATCAGAGAATTGTTTGGACCACTGAACATTCTGGTCACATATACTGGCAAAAAACAAGTAGAGGATTCATAAACTGATTCAAATGAGTATGAATGGGGTCCAGACCATCTCTCAGATACATCTACTATAGGAACCCCTGAAGAATCCAGTGATATCGCAGATGATGCACAAGAGTTGATACGCTTAAAAATGCAAAAGGAAATAGAAGAAATCAGACTAAAAAGACAAGAAGACCATGAACAACATTTGGAGGAAGAAAGGACGCGAGAAATTTCTTCACCTACTAACTCTCCTACTAATGAGATAGGACGACTCAGGTATGGAACTACAAAAGAAGAATTTGAAGCTACAGAACCAAGACCAGTCATCAGTCCAGAGGAAGCTGAATGGAACAGATGACAAGAATTAACATAACCATCAAGGTTATGTCCACAAGTGTGTCAAATACAAGTGATCAATGAACCAAATCACGAAGGAACTTGCAACATCAAAGATGTAGGTATTGATACTATATATACTTTTACTAAACCACTTGAAGACGAGTCAAAAACTTCATCTTATGACTCGGATAACTCAGATAGAAGCTCTATTTATAACAATAACTATTCAACAACACATTATGACTACTCTCTCATGAATATTGAGATGTTGTCTGTTGACTTTGTTACTATCACACCACGGTATGTAGTCCAGTCTGAAGTAGGGGACAACGCTAGAAGTAGGTCGGTTGGGTTAGGCCCAATAAATACTAACATGAATTTTGATAATCATGTTGTAATTCTTCCTGGTCTCAAGACACCTACACAAGGTAGTCTTTTGGAACTTAACTGGTCAGTCCGAAGTCATGATGGTAGTACTGTGATCTCCCTTGAACTTGTTTAAACTTTATCTTTGATACATCCTGAACTCATTGATTGTACCCTTTATAACCAACCTTTGAATATACCCACCTTCGCCAATGACTATACACTATCCTGCTATCTTGACGCAGTGGAACCAATGAACTCTTCCACCAGTGAGAAAAGCGAGAAAATGACTGAAACAAACATCAAGTATCTCAGTCACAAAAATCAAAAAAAGAAAAATAAGAGATCTGATGGCGAAAACCACATTGTGGCGGTGTCAAAATAAAAAATAGTAAAAATAAAGGACGTACCTAAAGGTGAAAACCTCTCTGAGGCACCTGAAGGTGAGATACTTGATATGCTACCAAGTCACTTCCAAGAAAGGTCTTCAATATTGATTGAACCAACTCAACTAGTCAATATTGGAAGTCAAGAAACACCACATACCATTCATCTAGCTCAATCACTATCAATAGAAGAGTTAAAAAAATTTAGCAACCTCTTTTCAGAAAAGAAGATCAACTTTGCATGGGCATAGTTCGATATGCCAGGACTAGATCCTGATCTCATCATGCATCATCTCTCTATTACACTAGGAGTTAAACCAGTCAAACAAAAATTTCGTAAGATGCATCCTCATGTGGCACTGCTAGTCAAGGCTGAGCTAGAAAAATTGCTAAAATATGGATTTATCAGAGCTATAGACTATGCAGAATAGATGTCAAACATAGTACCTGTATCAAAGGCAGACAAATCTATTAGAGTTTTCACAGACTTTAGGGATCTCAACAAAGCATGTCTGAAAGATGATTTTTCATTGCCCAACATTGATATGATAGTAGATATGAATGTTGGATATGAGATTTATTCATTAATGGATGGATTCTCTGGTTACAATCAGATCAAGATAGCTCCCGAGGATCAAGAAAAGACAACCTTCACATGTGCATGAGGAACTTTATGCTGGAATGTTATGCCATTTGGGCTAAAGAACATAGGAGCAACTTACCAAAGAGCAGTAACCACTATTTTTCACAATATGATGCACAAAAACATGGAAGATTATGTTGATGACACCCTAGTAAAAACTATGAAGAGATCTACACATATTCAAGGACTAGGACTCATACTGGATAGAATGGAAAGATTCAAGCTCCGGTTAAATCCTAAAAAGTGTGCATTAGGAGTAACATCAGGAAAATTGCTTGGTTACATAATTTCAAAGAAAGGAATTCAGGTTGACCCTGAAAAGGTCCAAGCTATAATAGAAATGCCTCCGCCCAAGAATATCAGTCAAATGAGAAGCTTACAGGGTCATCTTCAATCAATAAGGCACTTTATATCTCAGCTAGCAGACAAAGCTCAACCCTTCACAAAGGTATTAAGGAAAGGACTTCAATACAACTGGGATAAATATTGTGAACAACATCTAAAACAAATCAAAGATTATCTTTCTAATCCACCCATATTGATGCCACCAATTCAAGGTAAGTCATTGATTCTATACATAGAAGATACAAATACTTCACTGAGGGCACTTCTGGCACAACAGGATAAAAATAAAAAAGAAAGAGCCATATATTATATTAGTAGAACATTAGTGTCTTATGAAATGAACTACACTTTAATAGAAAAAGCATGCTTGGCATTAGGCTTTGCATCACAGAAATTAAGACACTATATATTATCACACTCTATTAAGCTGGTAGCTAAGATTGATCCACTCAAATATCTTCTCAACAAAGAAACGCTCACAAGAAGACTAGCTAAATGGGTCATGGTTCTTACAAAATTTGATATTGAATATGTGGAACGTAAAGCCATCAAAGGACAGGTTATTGCAGACCAACTTGTTGATGCTCCACTTGAAGACAGTCAACCTCTGCATATAGGATTTTCGGATGAATCAATCATGCACCTTACTTAACAATCATGGAAGATGTTCTTTGATGGGTCTTTCACTCAACATGGTTCTGGTGCTGGAATACTTTTTATTACTCCTCAAAAATATTCAATTCTGAAAGCTGACAAGATTCTTTTCCCTTGCACAAACAAAATAGCAGAATATGAAGCGTTGGTAAACAAGATCAAGCTAGCCTTCGAGTGGAAGATTGTTGAATTACATATCTATGGAGATTATCAACTTATTATCAACTTATTATCAACAAAATCAATTATCTATATCAGACAAGAGATGATAAACTAATGCCTTATAAGAGAATGGTGGATGATCTCAAGAAATACTTTACGTTTGTATCATTTCAGCAAATCCCCAGATCAGCAAATAGAGTAGTGGATGTAATGGCCACCTTGGTGTCGATACCATAGCTATAGGAATCCAATTTTTGCTTTGAATTCTTGGTGGAAGAGTTACATTATCCCACCTATGATTCTCCCGAGTCTCGGATGGTCTATTCTATTATTGGACATGACTCATCGCGCTATAGCCACATTTACTCTTACCTACATGACCAAGTTGTCCCTGCTAATCTTTCCCGCCATGAAAAAAGGAACCTAATCCAAAATGTGTCATGGTACATCATCATTTCTAACAACCTATTCAGGCGAGGTTTAGATAGTACTTTGCTTAGGTGCCTAGAAACTAAGGATTCTCAACGTGCATTATCCAAGGTTCATGAAGGTTTTTGTGGATCCCATTTGAACGGTCTAACTTTAACGCGAAAACTACTAAGGGTTGGCTACTACTGGCCAGACATGGAGAAAGAAGCTATAAAATTTGCTAAAACCTATAAAAAGTGTCAACTACATGGGAACCTTATACACGCTCCAACAAGGGATCTCATACCCTTTGTTACACACTGGCCCTTTCAATAGTCGGTGTTTGATCTAATTGGCCAAATATATCCTACATCATCTAACAGACACGAGTTTATTATAACTACTGCTGAGTACTTTACTAAGTGGGTAGAAGTAGTTCCACTCATCAAAGCAACTGGTAAACAAGTAGCTCTGTTCATCCTTAATTATATCATCTCCAGGTATGGTATACCTTCATCCATTATAACTGATAATGGAGGACAGTTTAAGAACAAAGGTCTAAATGAACTCTGTGAAAAATTCAAAATAAAACAACACTGGTCATCTATGTACCACCCTCAAGGTAATGGACAAGCTGAAGCATCTAACAAGAATCTGTTGACTATCTTACACAGAACAGTAAATAAATCTGGAAAGGATTGGCATCTACAGCTCAATCCTGCCCTGTGGGCTTATAGAACAAGCATCAGAACACCTACTGGGGCTACACCTTTTTCTTTGGTGTATGGGTCTGACATAGTATTACCTATTGAAGTGGAAATACCATCTCTAAGAGTTTCTTTGCAAGTTCTTGTTATTGATGAAGACTACAGAATAGTTAGATTGCAAGAACTCGAATTGTTGGATGAACATTGGCAAGTGGCGTTTGATCATCTAAGAGCATATCAAAAGAGAATGTTTAGAGGTTATAACAAAAAGGTTTGACAACGAGAATTTCAGGTCGGTGACCTTGTTCTGAGAGAAAATCCTAAAAATCAACAGTTTCAAGACAACAAAGGGAATTTTTAACCCAACTGGTTGGGTCCCTACATCGTTACTACAGCCCTTGGCTCTAGTGCCTATCAACTCTCAACATCAGAAGAAGAACAACTCCATGAACCAATCAACACCATCCACCTGAATAAATTATTCACCTAAAAATTAGAAAAAGTCTTGAAGAAATCCTAAAAATTGGAAAAAGTCCTGAAGAAATCAAAGAAAAAAGAAAAGAAAAGAAAAGAAAAAGGGAAAAAGAGAGAAAATGCCTTGGTGAAAACCTGGTAAACAGGCACCTTGGTAAAAAAAAAAATGAATCTTTTCCAAGTACGTGAAAACCTGGCAAACAGGCACCTCTTGTACTCAAACGCTCTATCTATCAACACAACGTTGACATTCCTTCTTTCATGCATCTTTGCTTTCGCTTGTATATATTTCAGTCACTTTGGTGACATCCTAGTTCGTTGAAACCCTCATGGCTTGAAACTGATTAATGTCCTAGTCTTAGGTTAATCGACAAAGCACATTACATGTCCTAAGCAGCATCACCCAAGTCAACTTTACATCAGTGAAACCTAGTCATCCACTCCAAGTCAGTCACCTGTCTCTTGACTACTAAAGAGTTTTATCACGGAGTACACAAGTAAACCAACATTACTGAAAACAATCACTAAACAGTTTGAGCTATGCATGAAGTTTTCCTTGTGTGTTGTCTTTTATATTGATTTTTGATTATTATCCCTCTGAGTAACTCAAGGAAGTCTATCTTGACTAAGAGGAGCAAGGATTGTGGGCATAATATTTTCTTTGTTTTCTGCTTGTAGGAATGATTCTGATGATCTAGAAACATCTAATTCACAGGGTGTCTGTGATAAGAGCCTTCACATTAAGGTCAAATTGCCACACATACCTCGACTCCGCTTATTTGAATGCTACAGGGAGGTTCCCATCATTTTTTTGTCTGTTTTGAGGGAATTTATTTATCATGCAATTCAAGTCCTTGCGAAATCTGTCCAAGGATATGAACAAAAAAGGGTCATTGCGGATGAGATAATTAATATTGCACATGAAAAGCAAGGAACTCTAATCTGTCTGTTATGGTTGTAAAATGGTCAATGATGAAAATTAAGCATTTCAAATCCAGTGACTAGGTTTAGGTTGCATTTCATTCTACACTTTGTGAATTTAGAGTGATTTCAGTATGATAACAATGATCTCTTTATCTTCTGAATGAGAGTTTGAAGCTTCATCATTTCTTAGCTAAGTGGTCTCTTCTTCATCATTTCTCCGATCGAGTACTTGTGTATTGAGATGTTTAGCTGCATACATAAGCATTTTATACAGATTCATACATTCATTTGTATTCATCTTAGTGTATTGAAAAATGAAACAAATTTGAATTACTAGTTACTCATTCTCCTCATTACTCATTTTCATTCATTTTATTTGCATGTGAAAAAATATCAAAAAAACATCCATATTCATCTACATTACATACATCCATACTAAACAGATATGCATACATATAGAATAAAGCATATAGACAAGCATCTCATAAATCGAGTGACACAAGTACAATGAAGTCAAATCAAGATCTCATATATATGAAATGATCAAGTCTCAGGGTACAAAATAATGTCAACTGACATATACAAACTCCCATCAGAGCAAGAATCGTAAGGGCTACAAAAAAATGGGTGTGTCTACAAAAAATGTCAGAGCTACAAAAAGAAAATCTATCTCTCTGCCTCTCCCTCAAAGCCAGGTGGTGGAGGTGGAGCCTGTTGATCCGGATCCTGCCTAG
This sequence comes from Cryptomeria japonica, assembly GCF_030272615.1. Lineage (NCBI taxonomy): Eukaryota > Viridiplantae > Streptophyta > Pinopsida > Cupressales > Cupressaceae > Cryptomeria > Cryptomeria japonica. The sequence continues at coordinate 417,714,319 of NC_081411.1, read as the reverse complement.
GTGCCCGAGCTCCCTCTGATCGAGCCATATACTGATAGTACTGTACAACCTGTTGCGCTACTAGAACTGCTATGCTGTAAGCCGCAACATAATAGGCTACCCGATTCATCTAATGAAGAACCTCCTACTGTAGAGCATCTCGCTCTGCCCTCATCATTGCAACCTGACGATCTCTCTCTGCTCTAAGCTCTACTAGTTTTCGGTCTCGCTCCGCAAGCTATGTCTATGCCACTTTTAGCTATGACTAGAAACCTGCTAGGTGTTCTCTCATCGACTGCGCTACGTCAGCCCCTGGTCCCTCGCAGGCTCTTCGCCTCTATCTCCACCTCTAGCTCTCCCTTGCTCCTCTCTCCTCTTCTTGACCTGTCTTGCAGCTACTCTCTTCTCCTCTCCTCCACCCTCCGACACCCACACTCCGCTCAGCCTCACTCCAACAGTCCCTAGGGATCTACCCTCTCCTCTCTGTTGCCTACCACCAACTGGTACCCTGCTCTTGCTAGCACCAAGATCACCACTTGCCCGCCTCAGAGCCTCGGCTCTCTGTCCATGTCCCTATCCCTATATGGGGGCATCATCCCCAACCTCCTCTATTTGAGGTGCCTGCTTAGTTGGATCTGTGAATCTCGGGAATGGATGTTGTTGGAACCAGTCCCTATACTAGGGCAATACCCCTTGCATCTACAATATCATCTAGGTAATCCCATCTGAGCCGTTGTAATCCATTCAACTCCTGCATGCTCAAGGCGTATGATATCCTAGGTCCCCATCCCTACTTCTCCTCATTGGAATAACATGCATATGTAGTAAACTCCTGCGAGATCCCCTGAGGTCTACCATACTGCCTCATCACTCGAGTAACAATAAACCACTTGACCAATGTCTATGATCTGCCTATGAGAGGCTGTGTCATGAAGAGGTCTCTATGAACAACTCTCCAATCATCCCAAGGCTCCAGACCCCTATAACATCTCCATGTGATAGCTATCAGATTGTCCAACTATCATCTCCAATAATCGGTCTTACCCAGATGGGGTTGCATCACATATCCAACATATCTATAAACAATGGGCTATTATGGATCTCTAGCCTCATCAACAATCGGCTTGCATAATAGGAGATGTTCCCAGACCCATACCTGCAAAATCAAAACTCCGATAGCCATGCTCTTCCCCTCCCGGTAGATGATCTCATGCATCTCATGATAAATTTGTGTCAATATGCAAGAACCCCATCCTAACCTCTGGGGGTTCTCCACAAGTCTCTCTAACATCCTGCCCTATTTGCATAAAAACCCCTGCTATCCCCTGTCTGGCATAAGAAAACAATCGATAAAACCTGTCAAGATGCAAGCCAGTGGAAAGTCCTCACTATATTTGGTCATCATCTCATCCCAACTAATGGACCATGTCAAGATGTCTGCATCATGAAATACCTACCTCAGAGCTAGAAGGCCAAGACGCTATGTTGAATCATAATCTACCTTATCCCCAGCAAAAGGGATACAAAGAATTTGGTATACATCCTCGGGAGTGATGGTCATCTCCCCAACTGGCAAATGAAATGTATTATGCTCTGAATGGAACCTCTCCACTAATGCAGTCAACATACCGTGATTTACATGGATATCAGGCAACCCAAGAAGATGAGTCAATCCACATGCATCAATATGTGCTCAGTCTATATCTGATAACTGCTGAACTAATGACATTGTAGGTGGATATACACATCTGAATAATACATGGGGCAATTGAACCTAGAAAAATCAAACAAAGGATCATTAGGACACATACCAATGTAGCCTATAAAGGAAGCAAAACATCATGCAAATCCAACTACATTAATTGCAAAATCAAAATTTCAAGTTTACACCTTCAAAAATGCTCACTGTTTTCCAAATGAAAAAACATCACAGAGACAGAAACTCGTATGATTCTGGAAGTGGCCTAATATGACAAAACAGGATGATACGACATAAGACTGGCCCCTAAACGACAAAATGGGCTCTTTTGAATGTTGTTGTATGACAGAAGGGTAGGTCTCATACGACAAAACTAGTAGACTTAAATGACACAACAAAATTGATCAGTTTTTCGTACGAGACATGATCCTATCTCCCATGACAAAATGAAAATGCCCGACTTCAACATGCAAAAAAATTCAAAATTGAAATGAATAACAGGCTTAAGATAGATCACTTACCGTTGGCTCATAGTTCTGAGGTTGATTATGTAGTCTCTGGCGCTTGAATCGATGCACATGACTAGGAACCACCATTTTTCTTTACAGAAGGCTTTTCAAATTTTCAAACTTGGAGGGTTAAAATGAATTGAAAATGACACTTTTACCCCCTATATAGTCAAAACCCTAATTTTTCAACTTGCTCTAATGGACATGAAAATTGTACCCTTAGCTAATTTTCTCATCATGATTCCATTTTTGGGATCGAAATCAAAATTTGAAATCATTCTGATAGTCAATTTCCAAAATTTGGACCACTTAGCACTTTTCATCAACTGCTCATTCTCTTTCTTCAATTCGCGCTCAATTTTCTAATGAATCAACGTTGAATCTCAATTTTATTCTACAAATCAACTTTGTGCTCAATGTCTTGCTTAATTTTCAAAAAATTCCTCTAAATCATTTTTTGTGCTCAAATAACTCAATATCATCGCTAAACAATTGCCTATAATCATGTACCCTTGCTATCTTTCGATTTCGCTCCTGAGGGGGCATACTCATGATCTTATGACCTCACATCTTTAAATGTCAAGAAAATTTTCAAATTTTCAAGCAGCTAAGATTCATCAAATCAATCTCTAGGGACATATCAGTTTCATCGCTTCAAATCAAGTTGATATTATCTTCATCTGAATCAATCTCTTAACGTTAATCAGTTTCATCGCTTCTCATCAAGTTGATTATTTGTTTAAACTCAATCAAGGGTTTAAAAGGTATCTTTGATCACACGCTCAATCTAAGTAGGTGTTCAATTTCATCACATCGAATCAAGCTGGACGGTTTATCTTTGCTCATCGTGTCTTGATCCATCAAGTTCAAGATCGATTTTATCTTCGCTCATTGTGTCTAGTTCAATCAAGTTCTAGATCAGTAAGATCTGCTTCTTGATCAATCAAGTTCAAGTTCGGTCTCTTTTCTCTCTACCGTTCCTAGTTCAATCAAGTTCGGGATCGGCATCACTTTAATCAACTTTGTTCATCTTCATCGCTTCAAAACAAGTTGAATACCTCGCTCTTCATCTAGTTCGTGATCAATCAAGTTCAGAACTAGTATCTCCTAGACATCAACTTTTCTTTGAACAAACGTAGTGCTCGCACGTTAATTCAAAGAGGGGCAAATGTAATACCCTAAAAATGGTCATCTAAACCATGAGCCCCTAATCTCGACAACATCACCAAGGTCCTAACCAAAGGCAATTAAATAAATCTTGAGCACACAATTAATTCTTTAATCATCAATGTCACATGGCAAATCAATAACCCAATATTAATTAAATATTTATTTAATTAATTAAATCATTCCAAGTAAATCATGTTTAAATAATTATCCTATTTATTTTATTGAATATCCTAGCATATTTAATTAAATAAATCAATTTGCCATTAAATCGTCAAAAAGAGGAATTAATTTGAAAAAAAAGAATTAAAATTTGAGAAAAGAAATCAATTGAGATAATCTTGAAAAACAAATTAAAAATTGATAAATAATCTCAAAGAAATCAAATAAAATAATTAACTATTAAAATTGAAAGAAATAGAGAATAAATAAGTTTTTTCCTGATTTTATCTTAATTTTAGTTCAATTTCCTTTAAAACTGAGAAAAGCATCCAATCACATCAATTCACCTGGATTGTGCTTCCTCTTGGAAAATCTTGACCGCTCATTATCATTTGATCTTAGTCGTTGGTTTCTTTTTGAATTTTCTATAAATTCAGGCTCTCATCTCTCATTCAAAGATCCTGGAGAATATATTGTTATTATGTTATTTTTCCTCTAGGTTCATTGAGAATTTGCATTGAGATATTGCATATTAGTTATTTCATATTGCTTAAATCATTTAGCTTAAATATTCATATATTGCTTAAATCATGTTTGATTAATCTTGCATATCTAGCTTAAATCTTGCATCCATTTAGCTCATATAGATTAAATCCTTCGTCTTGGTGTAGTCTAGTCACTGGTATTGCTTATACAAATCCAAGAGCAATATTATACTCACATCTTTTAGAAGGCAATGGGTCAATTTGTAATGGTTTATTATTCATTGATTATTGATTTACTAACCATGCATCTAATGACTTAATTGAAGTGTTGTGTATTTCAGTTACAGATACAGGTCCACTTTTCACACACACACAAAGGGTATGCATAGGAAGAAGGTTTGGATTACGGAGAGACCTTTGCACTGGTGGCCAGACTAGAAGGGGTCAGAATCTTGCTTGCTTATGCTGCTTACAAGAAGTTTAAGGTTTACCAAATGGATGTCAAATTGACATTCTTGAATGGTGTTCTAGAGGAAGAAGTGTAAATTGAGCAACCTGAAGGGTTTTCTCCAGAAGATGGAAGAGATATGGTATGTAAGCTGAAAAAGGCTCTATATGGGCTAAAACAAGCACCAAGAGCTTGGTATAAGAGACTGCACTCATACCTGATAAGTATATGGTTCATGAGAACCAGTGAGAATAGTAACTTGTATTTGAAGAATGGAAAAAAAGGAAAACATCTGATTGCAGAGAATTTTGTAGATGACATAATCTTTGGAGGAGATGATGAAATGACCAAAGGTTTTGTAGAAGAAATGAAGAAAGAATTTGAAATCTCCATGATAGGTGAAATAAAGTTCTTCATTGGTCTACAAGTTTCTCAGCTAAAGAATAGTATATTTATTAGCTAGACCAAATATATAAGGAAAATATTGAAGACCTTTGGAATGGAAGATTCCAAACCTGTTGGAACTCTGATGGTTACAGGTTGCAAGCTTTCCAAAAACTATGAGGCTAATGAAGTGAATGAGACATTATACCAATCCATGATCGGCAAGTTGCAGTATGTAGTGCATAGTAGACCGGATATAGAACAAGAAGTTGTCTTGGTTGCTAGATTTGCTGCAAATCCAAAAGAGATTCATATGTTGGTGATTAAGATGATATTTAGATATCTTAAGGGGACTGATGAGTATGGTCTTTGGTATCCACATAAGGGAAATTTCAAGTTATGTGTCTTCATCGATGCAGATTGGGCAGGGAACATTGATGACAGAAAGAGAACTAGTGGAGGTGCATTCTTTCTTGGAGATAGGATTGTGTCATGGACAAGTAAGAAACAAAATTATATCTCTTAATCCATAGCTGAGGTGGAGTATGTGGCTGCTGCAATCAACTGTACACAGGTAGTATGGATTAAGAAGATCTTGGAAGGTATCCAAGAGAAGGTGACTGAACCAATGGTGATACATTGTGATAGTACAAGTGCCATCAACATATCAAAAAACCTAGTAATGCACTCTAAAACCAAGCATATTGCAATAAAATATCATTATCTTAGGGAACAGGTATAGGACAAAGAAGTTAGACTGGAATATATGCCAACCTAGAAACAGGTTGCAAACATATTCATCAAGCCGCTACCTAAGGATACTTTTGAGTATCTCAGAGGTAAGTTAGGGATAATTCCCCTACATACTCTACGGTGAGTGAAGATTGGAACAACATCAATCTGGTATGATTTTTCTAAAAAATTTATGTATGTGGATTGATGATTATGGACTACTCCTGTTAGAGGGAGCAGTCATTGTAGTATGTAAATTAGGATGTCTAGACTACACCTTTGGCATTGTTGTCAAAGGGGGAGTGAAGTCAAATGGAACATAAAAGGAGATGAAGTCAGATGTGACATGAATGGAAGCTAGTGAGAGGGAGAGATTCGAACAGAGCAACTGATCGGTACATCAGAAGAAGAAGTGATTGGTTGCTAAAAGAGAAGTTTGAAGTGTTGCCATCAATGCCAAAGGGGGAGATTGTTTGTAATGCCCCGCCAGGAAACCCCAAAGGGATAAAACTAAAACACAAGAATAGAGTGTGAATTTTTTATTTTTTTAAAAGTTAAAATAGAATAATTATACATTGAGATAACATTAAGTTCAAATTACACAATGGAAGACTTAACTAACACCTAAAGGGTTTCCCAACATGATTACTTGGTTCAACACTAACTCAACTCAGGCTAATTAATCTAATTAAGTTGATTAAATTAATGACATGATTATACTTAAACAATGGTTAGATTTATTCAATAGGTTAAAAATATAGATAACATGATTAAGTTCATTCATGAAATTTAACCATACATTACATCCAATCTTAAATTAAAACATATGCCATACATTTAATTTCCATACATACTTTATTTGCATTAAAATCTAATGAATACTTTGCATTACACTAAACCTACTTTCTTCATGATCCATATACTGCATTTAAGATTAATATCATCTAATCTACATTATACATTTTAACAATAAAGCCATCCATACATGCAAAATAAAAAGGAACCAGATGAACACAAGCACCTCATAACACCAAATTGATATCAGAGTTCACCCCTAATGGGCTAGATCTCTGGGTCTGCTCAACTGCAAGACCCCTCTAATAAATAATAGGTTGAAGAATATATAAGGTTCACATCAATTACATCCGGCCAATAAGGCATACATAAACAAATAATACATATGGCCACACCGATCAAAAGATACATGAGTGATCCTAGAAGAAGAAAAAGGATCCATTTGAAACATGATAAGGAGAAAATACAAAAGAACAATTGGAGCACCTATGAAACTAAGTCCTCACAACTCACCATAAGCAACCCATGGTCTAACATGAATATCAGGTACTCTCAAAGGCATAAACAACCAGATATAACTCCACAACAGTGCTCCTAGCGAAGACAACACAAACTGCACACTAGTGAACATAAGGGACAAGTGTCATCACATAGCTTGGTATGGTTGCCCTGGAAGGTCTCCATAGGTCCCAACCCCATCTAATGGGTTACCCTGGCAACCTTTCCCGAACCTCCAGCCCATCCAAGTCTCATGTGGACCCAACACATCCTTTCGTGAAGACAAGGTTGTTGGTTTGCTATTTCAGGTCTTCTCACAACATTCTGAGTTTGTACTAGCACTCATCCCATGTGTGAGGCACAATTATCTTACTTACTATTTTCATCTACTAAAATCCCTAATATATTATTTGGTTATCACTTATTTAGACATACTTTTGATGGGTTACCCTGCTACCACTTTGGGCGCGTCCCCCACTCGAAAGCCACTCTCCTCTATGACATGAAACGACAATCAAATGAACTCCTAAAACCAAGGTATACACAAGGACTAGTATACGAAGTTCAATATGGTAGGAATACCCACTTGGCCAAACCAGTCCTCACACGAGGTGTCCTGACTGACGATTCTCTGACTAGAGACATGACCAACTACAGTCAACCACATAACAACATCCAACACTCGCATATAAGGACATGACCAGATACAAAACAATCACATGAAAACAGTCAATACTCGAGATCAAGGACATAACCAAATACAAAATAACCATATGACAATATCCAACACTCACAATCAAGGACTTGCCAATTTTTTAAATCAAATGCGAATACAAAAAATTAAACACTCATTGACATAAATCTGTAGTGACAATCATTTTTCCATATCGCTAAAAATACAAATCGATCAAGTTTTCTAATTGATCTAAATTTCCAAATACAATATTTGAACAAAATCACCATTACATAATAATTTCAATACCAAAATTGCAATTATATGATCCTCCCTATTTTCCAATATATATATATATATATATATGTATTTTCTCATCTGATATCCATATTTCATTAAGAGAAAATGTTATCAAATTTATAACTATATCTATCCATCTTCAAATTTTCTCAAATGACATATTATTTAATTTCAAAAATTTCCAAATAATATATTCTTTAATTTCCAAAAATTAACAAATAATATAATATTTCATTTTCCAATTTTTTTTTTTAAATACTATATTATTTCCTTTCTAAATTAACCATAGTGGGTCGTGGGTTGAGCCATGGCTCCCCATGCCCGAACACATTGATTATTATTTTTTTTTTAATTTTTTTTTTTAAATAAAGACAATACCCAAAAATTTATGAGTACTCTCACATATTTTTCTGAGAACATTTTTTGGGGAAATTTTCCAGAAATAAAATGATTTACATAATATTTGAAAAATAACCAATATGCCCCAAACACCCAGATTGGCAAAATTTCAAGCATTCTCCACTTCCATTTAACCAAGCACAAACATATTTCTCCGTTTAAAACCTGAATTTGAAGGCATTTATATGAAAAATTTAACAAAATTTAACTGTGAACAACCAACCCCAAATTTTGATTTTGAAATCAATTTGAGCAAATAAGAGTCTGATATGGAGGTAAGAAAAGGAATCAAGAAGGGTTTAATCCTGAACTTTAACTAAACTCTTCCTATTCCACAAATCTAAAATATTTTCAAACAAAATACACATACATATTTTCTTTCAATTTCAAGATGAAATTTCTTAAAACCCAAGAAATCAAAACAAGAATCCAACCTCTTAAAGCAATCCTGGAAGAGATTTGAAGGAGAGCCCAACCTGTAACTGCAAGATTTCTTCCAACCAAAATGCCCCAAAAATTCTTCATCCAAAAACATCTCTCCCAATAATTTTTGAAAACCTAGGTTAAAAGGAAATTTTTTGACCAAAAAATCCATTTTTAGGTTGAAATTATTTTCAACCAAATAAAAATCATTTTCCAAACAATTTAATAAGCAAAAATTGCTTTTTTTCCCAAAATTGATTTTCTCAAACAAATTAAAACTAACATTTCTCTTTCCAAAATTCCAAAGAGGGTAAAATATTTATTTTCCAATTTCTAATTAACCTTTTCTTTCAAAATGCATATACTGAATTAATTTATCATTTAAAATAACCATTTAACCAAACTTGCTACAAATATGAATTTAGCAATCTAATTATTGATTTATCACCAAAGGGGTCCTATTTAATTTAGTCCCTTTAATTTACAAATGCATAAAAACACATTTAATCTAATTAAATACTTAGGATTCAATAATCAATTTTTACCAAACCAACCCAATACACGACCCGCATACTCAACAAAGGGGAAAAACTGACGACGACTAACGACACCCACTTGAGCACGACTAGGGTAAAACGTAGGGTCTTACGACTACTTAATCCACTTCCTTCGGACCAATAAGGCACGCTCAGACCTGTGAAACCAGGTGGAGATGATACCCCTTAACTACATGATATTGTACTTGCAATCTCCTGCAACAATGAACCACACATGCATACATATATATTCAATGAAAGTGTTAGCCTGGGGTTAATAACATGAATCAAAAGAACAACTAATCATACATAAGAATTGATGCGAAATCAACATTTACAGGTACACACATTAAGCATAATACCTGACTATAACATCACAACATGGTAAATCAACCATCCAAGAAAGCCACTTAAAAAGTCAACCAAGGTCAAACCAGGTTTAAAAATCTGATTAGAGCAGGGTTACTACATCCTCCCCCCTAGGTTCTGACTTACTCTTGGAAGTCGTAAGGCTAGAAGAAAAACATGCAACACACATTAGTCCTAGAACTTATTTAACAAATATCAAATTGCACATATGAATCTTTTCATAGATAAATGAAACATTATTGTTAAATGCTTTACGAATGCCATTATCCATTGGTAAGATACATCCAAATTCATACATTTTATAACATTCTAGGAACTATCTATAATCATAGCAGTGAAACAAGAATTTTCTTCCTTTCATCACACCAAACTAATGCATTAATTGAGGTAAACAACAATTGCAACACCCATCTACCAAATACGACAAGAAAACATGCCATCATGATCAATTTCTTTTACCATTCCATCCTCTTCCTAAAATTTTATCACATAGAAATAGCTTCAAATTTCAAATTCTATAACCAAGTTAACTTTCATGAAATAAGAGCAACATATATAACACAATTGCTTACACTTGCCAGGCATATAAAAAACCTTTCTAATAACTATGTCCCATAACATAGTGACAAAATAACACATTTTACTCCATGTTTAACACATAAATAACCATCCACATTACTGGAACGTACAACTCATAAGGCCACATGTGAGCATGTCTAATGCTCGGTCATAGATAACATGCACGACCAACATCTTTGTGCCTGATCTCAGAACAACATACATAATCAAATATCCAACATCTCACTCAAGGGCTTGATGGTGTTAGGGCACACACAAAGTGGTGATACCTTCCATACAAGACCCTCATGACCATCCCTTGTTGAGTAAAGTGGTTAGCCTCCAAGAGATAGTCACCACACATAGGTAGGTAGTGGATCCTAGCTGCATCACAACCTCACATACCCCCATCCTCAAGGTTCCCTACATCTACTTCCTCGTATACACTCAACCAAGACCATCTCATATGTCCTTGGAGAGGAATTCACATTACAACAAGGGACCAGCATATGAAAACCACAAAGATAAACCATTTTAGTGACCAAGATACAAATGAATAAAAATAAATCACCAATTCCAACAATAAGGCAAGAAATATCCGAAATTGCAACACTAAATCAAGTAAGCAAAAGATCACAAGATCATGGCTAAACCTTCAAAGTCAAAATAGAAAAAATTGATAGTCCACATAAGAAATAATTAAGCATATCATAATTGCACATAACATCACTATGTAACTCAAATCTAGTCACCAACGAGGAAGGAGAGAACAATCATCTAGCTATCGTAGTAGCTCATCATGTGGTGCAACCTAGTCACACATCCACATGGCATGGCAGTGTGAACCTCAACATCACCCCGCATCACATTGTCATGCGGCATGGCTCTACCCTAAACAAGTTGGTAGGCCGCATGGTAATGCCTACTACATCTTGCATCCTGTCTCATCATGACATGGCAATACTCCAAGCGAAAAAAGCGCAGAGTTGACATATCCCGCATGGTAGTGTACCTCACGGAAACATGCATGCGCAGGTTAGACCCCGCATAGAGACGTACCTCTCAGGATACTTGTTGTAAGCCAACAATATACATGGCTAGGGTATCCCCACATGTCTACCAATGCCTACCAACTGGCAGCTCATGTGGAAATAACATACCTTTCATGAAGACAAGGCAAAAGATCCTCCAAGATACACCATCACTATTCTCAAGAACTGCCATCAATATGCTCAAATAAAAGAGGGGAATAGGCTGGCACACATAAACCATATAAATTGGTTCATCAAAAAGGGAAAGTATTGAGCACACCTTTAATATAGTTTTGTTATATAACTATATTTTTCCTCGAATTAGAGAAGCTAAAGTTGCTTTGCGCCGACATTACTCATACGTTGATCCATACTATTCAAGGAATGGTGACTTCTAATACTACCCCTTTACATACTAAATTACCAACAACCCGCGGGTTGGCACTCAGTAGGGTAACAAATAAGCAACATCACATAAACAATATGGTTTCCTCATACTCATAAGTAAACATATCCTCCATGGTTGATTACTTCACTATCCCATGGGCACACATAGAAAGCACTGATTTCTCACAATACACAACGAAAGCACCAGTACTGGTTTATTCACATTTACGGGGGTACTTTTCAGTAACACTGTCATCTACTCAAGGAAGTTCTTTATTATGTTTCCCACATGAATAACTGAATAGAATTTATTTCTAGATAAAAAGTACTGTAATTCTTTACGATTCAAATTAAATAAGGAAGTAACGTCATTACTATATGTTTCACTAATTCCACTCAACATTCATATTCACATTACTAACCATGTAAATTTTCTTTCTGACGCTTAAGACTTTCATCTTTCAATATGAAGCCAAAATGCAAGAATACAATTTCATATGCTTCATATACATTCTATTTAAATCAATGCATTCTTTAGAAGCATTTCTAAAAATCTTAAAATCTAGGTAGGGAGAAGGGAAAGAGAGTTTGATAGTCAACCCATTTTATACATATGCACAAAATCAACAAGATCACACAACATGCTTAAATTTTCTCTATATATGCCTATCATCTTTATTGTATGGTTTTCATATCACTACCGTTTTAGAAGAATACCAATTGTTCTAACATGACATTTCCAAATACTATGGTTGCAACTAAATGTCCTAATTTTCCAAAAAAAATGAAATCAAGACAAAAAATCTTTTCGTTCATGCAAGACCTCTTGCAAACACTTCTCTTAATTAGTACGACATATATCATAATCTGCAACCTTTCATCGAAAATCAAAGTACGATAAGAAGTTGGAAGAGGAGCTATCAACTAAATAATACATATTGATGCATGCACATCAAGCATGGTTCTCATTTGCACCTTCTATACATACTAAGTCAATTATATATATCCAAAAGCAAGTTCAATATAGCATAGTTCAAATAGGTCCTCAATTGAGTCGGTATTATGAAACACATAATGAAATATTTCATGAAAACACATCATTACACTCCTAGCCACTATAACATGATCCATTTCACACCTCTTATTACAAACAAGATAGTTTTACATATCAGCTATTCATAAATAATCACACATTACCTAAGATATAAATTCCATTATGTTACTCCTACAACACACATGGTGAATTCCTTTATGAAAAACATACAATTTCCTCCCAATATCCATCATGATCTTTTAAACCCATAGCCCTCTTATTATCTAAATGCATAGTAGAATCATTAGGCTCACACAAGGGTTCACGAAGTCACAACCATTCTCTCGCAATTAGAAAACTTACACAGGTGATAAATACACATATAACAAGCATTTTAATTTCTATAGAGAAAGAGGAGGAAGGATGATAAACATTCAATTCAATACATCATAAGCACTCAACATCTACCATACAAGTCCTTCAAGTTAACAACACTAAGCTAGATCATAATCATAATACAAGCACATTTCATACTTCTAGATTCAAGACAAGCACTGTCCAACCCAATGGGTTGGTCTAAAGAGTACAACAATCGAAAAGGGAGGTATATATGACTCTCTCTACAATAAGAGTAATCATAGACCAAGATATCTAATAAGCAAACAAAGCACATATAATCACTCAAAAGCACCAACATCAAGAAGGTGAAAGCAAGGTGTGAACACACATGTTACATACAATTAGGATTTGCTCGAAAGAATACACAAAAAGAACAGAGCATGAGTCCTTAAGATCTTCAAGATCCTATGCCTCAATCACAAGCATACAATGTAAGGTCTATACACCTCACACCAACTAAGAGCACAAGAGACACCAGAGATCCCAGTGTTTGCAACATTGGCTCTGATACCAAATGTAATGCCCCGCCAGGAAACCCCGAAGGGATAAAACTAAAACACAAGAATAGAGTGCAAAATTATTTTTTTAAAGTTAAAACAGAATAATGATACATTGAGATAACATTAAGTTCAGATTACACAACAGAAGACTTAACTAACACCTAAAGGGTTTCCCAACGTGATTACTTGGTTCAACACTAACTCAACTCATGCTAATTAATCGAATTAAGTTGATTAACTTAATGACATGATTATAATAAAACAATGGTTAGATTTATTCGATAGGTTAAAAATATAGATAACATGTTTAAGTTCATTCATGCAATTTAACCATACATTACATCCAATCTTAAATTAAAACATATGCCATACATTTAATTTTCATACATACTTTATTTGCATTAAAAGAAATTGAATACTTTGCATTACACTAAACCTACATTCTTAATGATCCATATACTACATTTATTAACTTCATGCATGCATTTAAGATTAATATCATCTAATCTACATTATACATTTTAACCATAAAGTCATCCATACATGAAAAATAAAAAGGAACCAGATGAACACAAGCACCTCATAACACCAAATTGATATCGGAGTTCACCCCTAATGGGCTACATCTTTGAGTTTGCTCAACTGCAAGACCCCTCTAATAAATAATAGGGTGAAGAATACATAAGGTTCACATCAATTACATCTAGTCAATAAGGCATACATAAACAAATAATACATATGGCCACACTGGTCAAAAGATACATGAATGATCCAAGAAGAAGAAAAAGGATCCATCTGAAACATGATAAGGAGCAAATACAAAAGAACAATTCGAGCACCCGCGAAACTAAGTCCTCACAACCCACCATAAGCAACCCATGGTCTAGCATGAATATCAAATACTCTCAAAGGCATAAACAACCAGATATGACTCCACAATAGTGCTCCTAGCAAAGACAACACAAACTTTACACTAGTGAACATAAGGGACAAGTGTCATCACATAGATTGGTATGGTTGCCCTAGCAGGTCTCCATAGGTCTCAGCCTCATCTCCTGGGTTACCCTGGCAACCTTTCTCAAACCTTCAACTCATCCAAGTCTCATGTGAACCCAACACATCCTTTTGTGAAGACAAGGTTGTTGGTTTGCCATTTCAGACCTTCTCACATCATTCTGAGTTTATACTAGCACCCATCCCATGTGTGAGGCACAATTATCTTACTTACTGTTTTCATCTACTAAACTCCCTAATATACTATTAAGTTATCACTTATTTAGACATACTTTCGATGGGTTACCCTACTACCACTTTGGGCGCGACCTCCACTCGAAAGCCACTCTCCCGTATGACATGAAACCACAATCAAACGAACTCCTAAAACCAAGGTATGCACAAGGACTAGTATACGGAGTTCAATACGGTAGGAATACCCACTTGGCCAAACCAGTCCTCACACGAGGTGTACTGACTGGCGATTCTCTGACTAGAGGCATGACCAACTACAGTCAACCACATAACAACATCCAACACTCGCATATAAGGACATGACCAGATACAAAACAATCACATGAAAACAGTCAATACTCGAGATCAAGGACATAACCAGATACAAAATAACCATATGACAATATCCAACACTCACAATCAAGGACTTGCCATTTTTTAAAATCAAATGCAAATACAAAAAATTAAACACACATTGACATAAATCTGTAGTGACAATCATTTTTCCATATCGTTAAAAATACAAATCGATCAAGTTTTCTAATTGATCTAAATTTTCAAATACAATATTTGAACAAAATCACCATTACATAATAATTTCAATACCAAAATTGCAATTATATGATCTTGCCTATTTTCATATATATATATATATATATATATATATATATATATATATATATATATATATATATATATATATATATATATATATATATATATATATATATATATATATATAAAACATTAATAAATATATTTTCTCATCCAATATTCATATTTCATTAAGACAAAATGTCATCAAATTTCTAACTATATCTATCCATCTTCAAATTTCCTCAAATGACATATTATTTAATTTCAAAAGTTTCCAAATAATATATTGTTTAATTTCAAAAAATTAACAAATAATATAATATTTCATTTTCCAATTTTTTTTAAATACTATATTATTTCCTTTCTAAAATTCCCAGATAACATATATTATTTCATTTTCTAAGATTTTCCAAATAATATATAGTATTTTACTTTCTAAAATTTACCAATAACATATACTATTTTACTTTCTAAAATTTACCAATTTAACATATATTATTTTACTTTCTAAAATTTACCAATAACATATATTATTTTACTTTCTATAATTTACCAATAACATATATTATTACCCTTTTTACGAGCTTATATTTAAAAATATATAAATTTAATATAAATTTAAATATATTTAAAATTAAAATTAAATATTAAAAAAATAACTTTTCTCTTTTATTTTAAAACCACACGCGATGGCCCCCACAGTCGTGGTTTCCACGGACTGTGGTTTCCATAGTCATGGAAAACCACAGACTGTGGCCTTCACAACCATGGAGAACCATGACCTGTGGTTGCCACAATCGTGGTGCCACAAGTTGTGGGCACCACAGTGGGTCGTGGGTTGAGCCATGGCTCCCCATGCCTAAACACATTGATTATTATTTTTTTTTATATATAATTTTTTTTTTAATAAAGACAATACCCAAAATTTTCTGTGTACTCTCAGATATTTTTCTGAGAACATTTTCTGGGGAAATTTTCCAGAAATAAAATGATTGACATAATATTTGAAAAATAACTAGTATGCCCCAGACACCCAGATCGACAAAATTTCAAGCATTCTCCCTTTCCATTTAGCCAAGCACAAACAGATTTCTTAGTTTAAAACCCGAATTTGAAGGCATTTATGTGAAATTTTTAACAAAATTTAACTATGAACAGCCACCCCCAAATTTTGATTTTGAAATCAATTTGAGCAAATAAGAGTCTGATTTAGAGGTAAGAAAAGGAATCAAGGAGGGTTTAATCCTGAACTTTAACTAAACTCTCCCTATTCCACAAATCTAAAACATTTTCAAACAAAATACACATACATATTTTCTTCAATTTCAAGATGAAATTTCTTAAAACCCAAGAAATTAAAACAAGAATCCAACCTCTTAAAGCAATCCTGGAAGAGATTTGAAGGAGAGCCCAACGTGTAACTGTAAGATTTCTTCCAACCAAAATGCCCCAAAAATTCTCCATCCAAAAACATCTCTCCCAATAATTTTTGAAAACCTAGGTTAAAAGGAAAATTTTTGACCAAAAAATCCATTTTTAGGTTGAAATTATTTTCAACCAAATAAAAATCATTTTCCAAACAATTTAATAAGCAAAAATTGCTTTTCTTCCCAAAATTGATTTTCTCAAACAAATTAAAACTAACATTTCTCTTTCCAAAAAGCCAAAGAGGGTAAAATATTTATTTTCCAATTTCTAATTAACCTTTTCTTTCAAAATGCATATACTGAATTAATTTATCATTTAAAAATTACCCTTTAACCGAACTTACTACAAATATGAATTTAGCAATCTGATTATTGATTAATCACCAAAGGGGTCCTATTTAATTTAGTCCCTTTAATTTACGAATGCGTAAAAACACATTTAAGCTAATTAAATACTTAGGATTTAATAATCAATTTTTACCAAACGCACAACACGCAACTCAAGGAACCAACCCAATACACGACCCGCATACTCAACAAAGGGGAAAAACTGATGACGATTGACGACACCCACTTGAGCACAACTAGGGTAAAACGTAGGGTCTTACGACTACCTAATCCACTTCCTTTGGACCAATAAGGCACGCTTAGACCTGCGAAGCCAGGTGGAGACGATACCCCTTAACTAGACACACTGTACTTGCAATCTCCTGCAACAATGAACCACACATGCATACATATATATTCAATGAAAGTGCTAGCCTGGGGTTAATAACACGAATCAAAAGAACAACTAATCATACATAAGAATCGATGCAAAATCAACATTTACAGTTACACACATTAAGCATAATACCTGACTATAACATCACAACATGATAAATCAACCATCCAAGAAAGCCACTTAAAAAGTCAACCAAGATCAAACTAGGTTTAAAAATCTGATTAAAGCAGGGGTACTACATTGTTGGCATAACTAATGGTGTTGGCACAACTGGTTCATCAATTAGTATTGTCATTGATGACTAACACTTATCAGTGAATAAGGCCAAGCTCATAGGCAAGGAGGTGTGGTAAACCCCAATGGTTTACTCATGAATGCAAATAGTATAGAGGATTCAACGCTTCCAAAATATGCATTATTGACACACTTAAGCAGTATGTTGGTAGAAGACTAATCGGTTGAAGGATAAACAAAGTAGCTGACTAGTCAATCAAGCACCCGATAGGTGTTGAGATCACTTTCTTAAAACTGGCAGACAAAATGTTGATGTGGTCACAAGAGGTGACTCAAATTATAGTTTAGTAGTCTTATGCATGTCCGGAACACTCTGGACAAACAGGTGATCAGTCTGATTGATGATCAGTGACCAGTGGCAAAAGATGAAGAGTTACTTTGATGAACCGATGATACAGGTTGAAGAATGCTATCCACCCAGAATCTTGGAGCGGTGACCGGTAAGCTGGATGCGATGACCAAAGGTGAGTCAGTCATGATGAGATATCATCAAACAAATAGATAGTGAAGTCTATATCAATTAACAACCAGTTAAAGTGAGATTTGTGCAGATTTTCCAGTTCGCATTAAAAAGACAAAACATGACCCAGAGGTTGGTGAAATTATGAGTTGCAAAGGCAGATAAGGATGAGTTGCTAGCAAGATTGATGGAGAGCGTACAAAGAGAGTGCAGGAAGATTTGGAAAGATTTGAATTTCAAATATATCAAGTGTTAGTTGTAAACTCATTGAGGAATCAACGGGTATGTGTTGGCAAAATATGGTATAAAGGTTTTTGGCGAAAAACCAAAAAGATTGATCGTAAAATTTGCAAAGTGCAATTTTGAAGAGAGGCGAGCCAACAAGGTGAGAAGAGGGAAGAACTGCTAAATGAATAGCAGAGTGGTGAAGAGAGTGTGCAGAGCTTAGATAGTGTGAAGAGAAAAGAAAGATTGCAGAGCAAGTGTAACCGGTGGTCAAACTGAAGAGCTTCATTTGGATCTGATTAAACTAAGAGTAGTTGTTACAACAAATCATTCTCTCTATTATTTTCTAATAACTACAACAGTAAAATCCCTTAACTGGGTGGACTTTAACAGGTCCCTTTGTAAAATCCCTTAACCGGGTGACATCTTAAATGATGATCCTAAGTCCTTTAACAAGGCTACCTCTAACAGGGTACAGGTTCTAACAGGCCTTTAAAAAAATCCCTTAACCAAGTGGCACCTAACAGTGTCTTTGTAATATCCTAACATGGATGGCTCCTCACCAGGCGTACTCCAAAAGAGTGCAGATTTTGTGAGTTTTTACTCACACCGTGGTTTTCTCTCATTTGGGTTTCCACGTGATAGATCTTGGTAGTCATGTGTGTTTGATTTTATGTATGCATATTTCTTATTAAATGTTTCTTATATTGATAAGTGTTAAGTTTGAATAAAAGTTTTGATTAAGTTTAAATCTGGAACAAACCGATATAGTGTTGATTCACCCCTCCCCTCTCAGCACCGGTTGGGACTAACACAAATGACACGTCAAAAGACTGAATATTGAGGGAGATATTAATATTTTAGTGGTTAAGTTGTTAAATTAACTTATATGGATATTATAAAGTCATAAAGTGACTTTATTAAGATTAAAAGCCACTTAAATATTATAAAGTAATTTTTATTAAATCACTTAAGTGAATTTGGACGCCCAAAAGCAAATTAAACTATGGAGAATAAATTAAATACATTTAAATGTATTTAAATGACTTTGGGTGTACTTTATTGGGAAACGTGTCATTTGGAGTTATTATAAAGCTATATTATTAACTTTATTAAAGTGGGCCACTTAAATAATATAAAGTGAATATCAAAAGGGTACGTCCAAGTCGGGAATTAATTCAAATGTTGCATAAAGTATATTAAATACATTTTAAATGTATTTAACTCTCTTCAAGAGGATATCATGCTTTTTGGAGAATTAAGCCTTTTTGGGTTTATAAAGGCAAAGCAAGCAATTCAACCTCTATTATTGATTATTTGATATTGCTTGTTGTTTTTCTCTATGGAATTCTTTGACAAGGGTTTCAGAGGTTTGGTCATTGGAGAACGGAAATTTTCCATTGATCTGTGATTGTGAGGCTATGAAAGATTAGCTGAATTATTGCAATTGGGAAGGCTTCATTTAGGCGTCTCATTGTGCATCATTAGAGGTTATTTTCTTCAATTATTTGTAGAGTTGGAATAAGGAAGGAGGCATTTAGGTTTAGATGCCTCTATTAGCAGTATTTACATTTCAATAAAGTATCCATACTAGTCCCATTGTTGGTTGTACAAATCAAACTTGGCATGTGGGGTCCATAAAAAGGAGCATTTGGTCTCAGAGGTCTAAACGCCTTCCTTCTTGCATTTTGGTTGCACAATTCCCAACACCTAGCACATACAAGGTATTCCAACACATTTATGGCTTGGAGAAATAATTTCCTTGACTTGTATGTCAATTTTGGTCAGTTTCCCTGTTTTGGCTGACAAACTCTAGAATTCTCTATTTAAAATAAGTTGAGGACCTATGGGTATGTTTTATGTAATAGTTGCATTTGCAATAATTGTCTAATTCATAATATAGATTCAATTGCTTTATATTTGGTATTTGTTCAGTTTTATGTGCAATTCTTGCCCGGCACACTTGCAATTTTTTCTATTTAAAATTGTCCAAAACCCTTGAAAATCCAAAAACAAATCAACAATAGTATTTCAGGAGAGTTACAACCAACAAGGTTCTTACAGACCTCAACCCACTTTGTTAAGTAAACAATGCAAACAAAGATATATTCTTTGTTATTTGAAAGTGGGTGGTGGAGCCTTCAAATTTTGGCAAAAGAATCCTTTTGAGCTCTTGGTTTAAATTTGCCAAAGCCTTAATATTTTAAACCCTTAAGTCCTGAAAGCCTTTAGCTTTGAAGCTAAAACCTTAAACTCTACTTATTCTATTTTCATGTAGACTTGCTCCTACCAATTACTAGGTTTTTAAGTCTTTATCGGCTCCCTTTCCTAGTGACCTTTTGTTACAGTTGTATCTAATCTTTCCTAAGTCGTCCCCTTTTTCTTAGTCACTAGATCAACGACTAGTGTGCACTTGCAATGATTAGAGATGTTAGAGAAACTAGGCCCACGATGTAGCGTGAGTCGTTAGATCAAGGGTGGGACCCAATAGCTTTGTAAAAGGGGAGCACTTTTCTTGCATTTCATTAGATCACACCCTTGCAATGTGAGATCTATTAAGGCAATGTCAACCCCGCGACACCGCATGGTGATGACACGTAGTAGGCCCCATCGTCTTCTATGAACAAAAAAGCTTTGGTCGCGACCTCTTAGAGTCATAAGTGCAGGACCTTGTTATCCTCGTGACAAGGTGAAATGATGACACGTGTCCACTTGTTGGAAAGTGAATGTTGACTTGCAAGATGTTCATTGGCCAGAATCTAACATGCGTGCTGAAGGATTTTTCAACAAGAGTCTTTTAATCTGAATTATCCAACTTGTTGTGATCCTTAAAAATCAATGGTTCCCATTTAAACTTGGAGAATGACTAATTGACTGGTACAATCCAAATATGAAATGCAGTAATGGTGAAATGATTAGATTTGGTCGAATTTCGGATCATTGTTGGCAAATAAATCTATAGTCCATATCGTTAATGATCACCACAACTCATTGTGCTTGTTGAAAGTTGCTAAATGTCCCAGTCCAAACATGAAATGCAGTAATGGTGAAATGACTAGATTTGGTCAAATTTCGGATCATTGTTGGCAAATAAATATGTAGTCCATATCGTTAATGATCACCACAATTCATTATGCTTGTTGAAAATTGCTAAATTGAGCTCTAGAGTGAATTGCAAAAAGAACTAGGAATTGGTTTGAACAATAAGTGAAGCTAATTTGCAAATTCTTTTCAATTTTACATTCAAAATTTTGAGCTTTGCAAATCCTAAGTGAAATGAAAAATTAAAATTGAACTCTAGCATAATTAAGGAAAAACCCTAGGTTGCAAAATTTAGAACCCCAGTTCATGCATAAACATAGATAACAAGAATGAGTAAGAAAGATTCTATTTATGGACCCTCCCATAAGATGGACAAGGATCTATTTAGACAATTGGAAGAAAAAAGAGTACCCATACTAGTTTATGGTCCTAAAGGCCTAGAGGATAGACTACTAGATGACTTAGCCAGTGTTAGAGATGCCAAATTGCTAGAGACGAGATGGAATTTGTTTGAATATTGGTATCATAAAAGAGAGGCAAAGTTCCCATGAGAAACACATGGATATTAGATGTGGGAAAGCTAGCAGTCCCAAAAGTGTTTGTAGATGTTAATTTTATGAGAACAATGGTGCAAAGATATGATGTTGGGAAGAGAGCTATGTTGACAACTACTAGCAAAGAGATGATTAATGTGCAAAGATTAGGTATACCTAAAGTTTTTGGTTTGAATAAAGAAACCTCAAAACCAATAATTTTGTAGAAGCTTGAGGATAATTATAAAACACATATTCATCCATATAGGGGTGTGGTAATCCCTGGTTTAGAATCAAGGGACCAAAGAGGCAAATTATCCCAATTTATAAGTTTGAAACAAAGCCTTTTGTCTTGGATACATTTGTGAATTATTTTGTGAAAACTTACCATACTTTGTGCCAAATTCTTGGCCATGATGTTATCCATTGGATGTCAGTTCCTCTAATGTGTATGGCTTTTAAAATGAAGGTCCAATGGTAAACACACAATTTAATTGTGCAACATTATTGGAAGAAGGAATGCATGAATAGTTTGTAAAAGCTAAAGCACACCCTTAGAAGTTTGAATTCAAGTGGCACTTCCTCCTCTATAACATGTTCTTGTGGAAAGGGAAGAGGTTGTGGGATGATAAAGTGTAAGTTAGAATGTATGATAATGAGGGAAAATGGCTTCTTGTCCAATATTGGACATATATCTGGGATAAGAATTGTGAAAACTTAGACTTTGTCATCTTTGAGTAGTATTTTGTATAGAAGGTTTTGATTTACTTTGGTGTGTCTAAGGTGATAATTCCAAGGGAGGTAATGAAATTTCTTAGGCCATTGACAAAAGAAGGGATCTTGGGATTTCATATAATTTGGGAGATTTGTTTCTCCATACAAATACTACATCAATTAAAGTATATGGGACATTTGTGCAACCTCATGTGTTACCAAAGTGTGTGCCAAGGTGTTTGGCTTACTTGAGAATAATATGGCAGCTAAATGAAGTTGATAAAATTCATTTCAAAAAGAGTAGAAAAGGCTCATTCTTTCCCACCTCACGTAAATTTTTAGATTTCACTATTGCAAACAAAGATGGACTTGATACAACCTATTATATATTGCAATCATATAGAATGAGGTATGAAAGGGAAAGAGATTCTGATCCAAGGGGATTTATGGCACATGTAAAGAAATATTTTAATCATGTCATGGTTTATGAAGGAGGACGTGATTAGAAATTGTGCTACCATTTAAGAGGTCTATGAGATAAGATGATGTGATCTAGCAATGAAGGTAGAGGAATTGAGAAAACAAAATTTTCTTGGTTTCTTTAGTGATGAGAAAAATCATTTTGTAAGAATTGAAAAGTTGATAGAAACTATTGAGGCCTTGCTCAAAAGGAAGATTTTAATTAGGAAAAGCAACCTTAGGTCACTAGTGAAGAAATAAGACAAGAAGAGCCACTAGTAAAAAAGGTGAAAGTGGCCATTGAACAACAAGAAAAGGAAAAACAAGTGAAAATAATTGACTTGGAGGAAGAGGCTCAAAAGGTTGAATTAGAGATACAAGAGCCTCCATCATCTCCACTTGTTATCCTCCCTCACCTCCTTAGTCTCCACCAAGATCAACATCAAGAATGGTAATTCGTACATTGCCACTTAGTAGAACTTTGGATAGTTTGAAGATTGTGGATGATCCTATTGGTGACATTATAGCATTGGCTTTCAATCAATTCATTGATGATGATAATTTTGTAAAGTCAAAACAATTCAAAGGTTTTTCTTTGTTCGAGAAAAGAGATGAGTATTAGAGAAGGGTAGAAGAGGAGAGGAATAAAGCTTTGCCTTCAGAGTGGGACAAGATTGGTAGAGAAATCATAGGTGAGTTTTATTTTAGAGTTGATAATATCACACTAGATAACAGAAGGAAAATGGTAAAGGATATTGAAATTATCCTATTGCCACATTGGGATATTCACACTTCTTTGGCCTTCATACAAAAAGGAAGCTGAAGAAACAAATTTATGCATCAGGGGAAGGGGTAGAGAAAGATTTATCAGGATCTATTTTTTGTCCTAACTATGAAATTTTTGCAATTTGGGGTTTGTCCCAAATACTAATAAGTCAAATGTGGTGCAAAATTTCAAAGATTTAAAGTGGAGTGCATTCATCAAAAGAGTTTCAGATACTTCTTCTCTAGAGGCTGCAGATATAGTTGTTAATACTGTAATGTTTAGTAAGACAACTACTTATAAACTTTATGAATATCATGAGGCCTTAAAAGAGAAATATATGCAACAAGTGACAGAAAATAAGGATTTGAAAAACTAGATTATAATTTTGAAAAATAGTCTAGTGCCAATCGTGTTAACTCCTTCCACCTCAGTTGCAATTCCTTAAATAAGATTAGTAGTTTTATTATCTTAATTGGTGAAACCCTAATTTTACACCAACACAACTATTAATCAATTTTGTCAATAATAATAAAATAGAAATAATATTATTAATAATGAGGGATTGAAAGTGTTGCTACATAAAATCTATTTTTTTCTCAAGATAAGGATAAGAAAGAATATAAAATAAAAATATAATGATATGATATTCTTGGAATTTTTCGTCATTGATCTCAAAGTATTGTTGTCATTTATGCAATGATGATTTAATATATGAAGTTAATAGATGCAAAAAGAAAATTGAGAAAAATGATGGAAACCATTGTAATTGTTGGCTAATAATGACAAGACAATCATTGATTTACAAAGCCACAATAGAACATTTAAAGTTTTAAAGAGTGGAGACTTAAAAACCATTAATAGTTATAAAACAACAATTAATTTATAAAGTAGATTTGGTTGATTCAAGAAGATATTGATTAATGGACAATAATATCATATTGTAGCAGTGATAAACGTAAACAAGTTTAATAGCAACAATAAAAAGAAAAATTGAACGAAAAAATGATAAGGCATATGCTTCAAAGAGAAATGATTTATAATGTTTCTTCAAGTAGTGACTATTGTGAATATTAGAGAGTCTATTTCTAAGAATGATGACTTTGTTATGTAGACCTGTAAATAAGTATCAAGGCAGTGATTAATTATTGGTACAGTGCATCGTGTTGATTGGTGAGGGTCAGATATTGCTTTGAAGATTCTCATAGATCAAGATCTATATGAAGAACAACTTAAAACTTAAGGAGTTCCTAAGAGAGGTTGTTGTTATCTCTAAACTTTGCACCCTATCTAAGTTGTAGTAACTCAACAAGATAGAGAAACATGAGATCACTCCAAGGTTGCGAATTACCTATAACTAGACTGAACCTCTGGATAAGGTCGACTCCTAGCTGGTTATCACTCTAAAACTACTGAGTTCTGAGAAAAAGGGAAGGAAGATAACTTGAAAAAGTAAAACCTATTACTTTAACTAAAATGAAAATGACTAAGTGAGACACCAAACTTGAAGTTATGATACTCAGAAAACCAGACACTTAAATACTATGATGACAGAAATGAACTTACACAACTCATTCTAATATGCATATACATAAACATTTCACAGAAAGATTTGAATGTACTTGTTCAATAATGGAAGAAAAACTTCACAATAGAGAATTCATAACATTTATCTAAACACAATCTGCAACCTGCATAATGCATCTCTCACAAAGAAGGTATGAAAAATTAGATAGAATCATAAGGAAGATGAAAACACTTCACTAATTATTCGATCAATCACATAAAAGTACACAACTTTGCAAATAATAAGAAGGTAATGATATTGTCAAAATAGTCTCCAAGATAGCTTCTGCATGTATCACAATATATGAGTTACAAAAATATGTCAAAAATGGACAAAGGATTGTCAAAAGTCACTAAGGCCCAAATATGCATAATCAAGAACAGACTCAAAAATGAATAACAATCATGAATATATCCTTTCTCACTCCCTCCAAAAATCCTATAAACTAGGAACCTCCAACAAACTAGGGCCGGATGTACTCAAAAAGCCCCAAATCTAGCAATAAGATTTCTTCAAAAAGAGTCCAAAAGTGTTGAAACCAACATTATGACTCCTAAAAAATGCAATAATAAACTCAAACCGACTCATAAAGAGTCCCTAGATACCCTCCACATGTTTCCATTTGTTCCTAACTTCCCTTTAACCTCTCCTCTATGCATTTACAACAACATGTGGCAATTTTGCATTAAAATAGCAATTTGATTAAGTGTTTTATAATGACAACACCTTAACTGATCGCAACAATAAGTTTTAATAACCTTTAGCATAAATATATGTTGAAGACAAACTCATAACTATGCACCATTAATAAGAGAATATTTATCTTTGCTCTACAAATCCTATTTGCTAAGTGCTAAACAATATCACTTAGGCAAATATTACATTTTACCTTATGAAAAGAAAAACCCTATGGGCTACCTGGGGTATTATTTGAAGGGGAAACAAAAAAGGCACACAATTCCTCTTGAAAAGAAAATATTTTAGGGTAGAAACCCTAAACTATCATCACCACATTCTTATTTCTTCATCTTCATGTTGCATTCTTACTTCTTTTTTATGGGCCGCTTGATGCAGAGAGTCTTGGAGCTCTGGTTCAATACACCTTCTTGAGTGACTTGCCCTACTCAACCCTTCAACTACTCAAGTCCATCCATTGGCACTTAGTAGGGGTTATTCTAATGAGACCTCCAAGGTCTGAACCTCTTTGGCTTGCCTCCTCAGTATAGCCAATGGGTTTTGGACAACCAACTCCACCTCTTGAGCTTGCCACCTCAATCACACACACTCCACTCCAGGGCTCCAACCACTCCTACAAGGACCTCAACACACAACCATTTCCCATGGGTTCCCAATGCTTCTACCTGGTTTCTTTAAATCATTTTGAGGCTTTTGGGTCATCAAACCCATTGCTTGGGCTTCCTACCCTTCCTAGGTCTCTACTGGTTCCAAAATAGGCCTAATTGCATTAGCCCTCCCTTGGCAGTTTTAGGGTCTTAGTTTGTAAAATTACCAAAGACGGATAGAAATAAATCATGGATTCGAGTACCCTTTTGGAAGTTACATACAATATTGGAAAAGGGCATTTGGGTTATCTGTACAAGTGGGGTTTCCAATGTTGCACTATTTTGGAGGGTTTAGGCCTCATTGGGTGACTTGACAAGATGGGTCTAGAACTCTTCACCAGTCAAAAATTATGCTCCAAAAAATGTAGGAATCTTCAAGGGAACTTAGAGGGCTTTCCATTCATGTGACACTTGGTCTTGCACCAATCCCCATGTGCTCATAAATCACACTTTTCTTGTTGTCCTAACTCACCTACTCCCAGCGGTGAGCCTAGGGCTTCATTGTTTCTCCAAGGACCTGCAAAACCACAAATCATATCCTAAAGATATGTACAGACCATAAACTAGAATTATTAATGATTTCAATAGGTGCCATCGAAGAATGCCTATGTTAGATCCATTTTCTTGCTCTTAAACCCTACTTGCAAGGGTTTTGCACCTAGTTGCAAAGAATGGAGGAAATATCTACAACCTAGATCAATCAAACCTGAAATTCAAACTTAATGAAGACAAATACAATGAACACTCATGAACTGCAATGAGTTTACACCATCTAGTTCGTGCTGGCCCGTACAAGCAATGAAAACAAGTGAAAAATTGTCAAACCGATGAAACCTAGTTTGCTTCACAATCCAAGAGCTTGCTCTTGCATTTTCAATCCTCCAACCCATAGAATGAAGTGAATTTTGGATTTTATGCTCTTGTTTCAGTTGGTTCAACCAACTTTTAATGCCTTCAACCAAAAATGTAACTTTTACAAGAAATTGCAAAATAACCTCAGCAACTTGTTACATCTTTTGGCTCCAAGATGCAATTTTGCATTCTAATGTATTTTAAGTCTCCTGAAGGTCCAAAAACACCCTAGAAGACCTAAACACAACACAATTTACCCCTAGTACACAGATACATTCATCTGGAGTACTTCACCTGTGAACTACCTAAGCATCTCACTTTTCAAGTTGTCAGCATCCTGAACACAATTGACACAAACCAAAACTTGGACAACTCAACCATGGCTCTACTAAGTCCTAAATGGTTGGTCCATTATTACATCACAAATTTAACTCACAAACTTGAAAGGAAACAAAAAAATTATACTTGGAGTGTTAGGTGCCCTGCACCACCGCCACCATGAGGGCTTCTGGGAAGCTTCTGGAATGTTTTTTGTGGAAATTTTGCCTGTAGACCTTGTGCACATGGCAGCCATAATGGTAAGTTTCTTCTACTCTATTTGCAAGGAATATTCACTGCATTTCTTTTCCACTGTTAATTATTGTCCATAGGACAATGTTTTCCAGATTTGTTAATTTTGTAGCAGATAGTTTTGATAATAGGCTCCATAGCTTTGTGATTGCTCTAATGCTTTTAAGATAGTAATCATCATTATACGTCTAATAGTGATTATTTATGTCTCTATATGTTGCATATATTTTGGGTATTATGAGGACTGCGACTATCTTTTTGTGCATGAACTGTATGATCTCTTCTTCATATGCTTTGTGAATGAAGCTTTGTGAATTATTGTGAACCATGAGTATTTCATTGACTCGAACTATTCCAGGGTAAAAACTTTCTCCCCTTTGGCAATGATCTCTAGGGTTTTGATTAGAATTTCATTGTAACCCTATCCTAACATTTTTTTGTGGTAGTTTCCCTTGCAATCATTGTCCTCAATCTGAAGTACAAAAACTATCCTGAGATGACTTGGATGCCATGATATGCATAAGGCTTAATGACTTTTGCTTGTGTCATAGTGATTGGACCTTCGTGCATTGTATTCTTTTCCTCATGAGATCTGTCATAGTTGTTGCTTTATACAATATGATGGTTCTTTGGGTAGCGAACTGTATATGCTCTCTTTTTTATCTCTAGTTGTGCATGACTGTGGCCTTCATGGATTTAGTGGCTTTGAGAATATATTTTGGAAGGATGCCTTGAGTTGATGTCCTTGTGCATTGGTTATCTTGGGACTACCCTTGACTATGATGATTCTTTATAAGTGCTTGGATGCTGCAACAACACTTTGGCACTTCTATGCTATGATAGATTTTCTCTTGCCTGGACTGTGTAACCCTTGATATGGCTTTCCTTAGATCACTAAGATCTTATGGAGACTATAACATCTTGTTTTGATTCAATAGTGTCTTTTTCTTTTGAAGGCTTTGATGATAAATTCCTCTTTCTTTGCCCTTTTGAAGATTGCAACTTTATCCTGACTACTCTTGGAGCACTTATAGATTGTCACTGACTTTGAACCACCATGATATTATGATATGTTGGTACAAGAGCATGACAATGAATTGGTGAATTGGGTCTTGATTCTTTTGTCAATATTCTCAAATCACTATCAAATATTTATGTCAAAACTATGACAGTAAAGTGGATTTCTCCTTACTGAGATGAATTCTCATAGTCACTAGTGATTGCTCTTGAGCATTGAGTGAATGCTATTCTTTTGTTGTCTTCTAACTTGAAGATTATTGTTATTGATTGTTTTTACCGTATCTTGATCTAAAGCATGTATTTAGAATGCATTTTGATGGCATAAAACCATATGTATCTCTCCATTTTCTATTTATATTATGCCTTTAAATATTTTGGACTATCATGATCACTTTATGCTTCATTTTGGAAAATATCATTGAATGACAGGTTTGATCTACTTTGCTACTCTAAATAGTGCTTTCTTGTTATTGCAACATTCATATGTTGGGACTGTTAACTTTGTTGGATTATAGGGGAGATTGTTAGATTTGGTTGTTCATTGTTGTTTCTAGGATATGTTGTTGTCATTGATGTCAACATATTCCTATGAGTTATTCCGGTGAGTTTGGGAAGAGTTTTTGGTATGGTTTTGTAGTCTAGTTGTGTTGATCATTATTTTGTAGAATCCGATATTCCCTCTGGTATATTCCGGTGTGATCAAAACTTGTGCTGAGACTTTGGATTATTGTTTGGGATGATATTGTGTATCTACATTCAGATGGTTCATAATTTGGTGCTTTGCAAGTTATCTTTCCTCGTGACAGTTGCTGATTGGTTGTGTTCTTGAGCTTTGAGACGTTGACCGATGAAGATTTGAAAAGAGGTGTTGGTGCAACTATTCTAGATGATTCTAACATGTTTTTTGGTGTTTCATGTCCTATTCATTTTGTCGATCCGCATTGATCATTGTGCTATTTTTTGGTGATTTCTATTAACTGGTGATGATTTGTGTGTTATGCGGTATTTCTGGTAGTGTAGCGTGTTGTGGATGATCTTGGTAGGATTTATGGTGGATGTAATCATTTGGGAATTTGAATTAGGTCCTTGATATGTAATGTAAATCATAATATTGTTCTGATGGTCAATCTTTGTATCATGCAATGTAATTTTTGTAATTATGAGTTAATGGTTGCGGGTTTAGCCGACCTTGTTATCAAGGTTGATGATTTGTATATATAGGTGAGATGCTTATGTAATTTAGGTGTCGGTATTGTGTCTTCATTATTAGAGAGAGATGAATGTGCGAACAAGGATATATCATTCATCGAAGTGTTGAGGTGTGTTTGGTGTTGTAGAGCGGACAACTGTGCTTAACCGGAACTATCATCAAGCATTTGTAGATGCTATCATTGCAGTTCATTGCTTCTGGATTATAGTTTGAATCATATTGTAAGTCAGTGAGACTTCCCTAAAGGTTGTAGCCTTCTGGGCATATATCTTTTGAGCAGTGAGCTCTAGGCAGTGTGCTTGAATGCATGTGCATTCCCCATTGTAATATTTTCACATACTACTGCAGACTATCATCTTACTGTGGGCAGGTTCCCACCATGGTTTTTCCCTTAACCATTTTTTCCATGTCAAAATCTTGGTGTTATGTATTGTGCTATTAATTTGCTTATCTATCTAATACTGTAGTTTATCAGTTTATGTTTTGAAGTTTAATCTGCTGAGATCTAGTGAAGACTAATTCACCCCCCCTCTCAGTCTTCTTTCTTGATTGTTGCTAACAAACTTCATGATACTGCTTTATTCATGATTGAAAAACCTAGGGGGCTTCTTTATGTGTGTTCCTCAAGAGCTATAAGCACATTTCACTACCACTTTATCCTTTTGATAGTTCCTTTGCTTACTAACTATGTCCACATTTCAACCTTGGCATGACTTTCTTTCCCTTTGTAGTTACTCATTTAGGTCTGCAACAAAACTCAGAAGATGTTGACTTAGCTTGAAGTTGGGACTATATCTACAATCATGCCTTAGATAGATCTATGTATGACTTATCTGAATGCCCTTGATTCCTAGGCTTCTTATTCACAAACTCTATCCTAGAGCTACTATAACTGCTCCAAGACTGTCAACGCTTAGTCATGGAAAATGATTGTCCTGGGGTTATATTTGCACTGGTAAAAAGCTCTTTTCCTTTATATGTCATAATGATATCTATTATAACTTGTTTTTTTATGGATGAGGATTACTACAAGCTGCAAAAAGAAGGTAGTAAACATGGACTAACTATACTAATCAATACTCTTGACATATGTTGGTCTTTTGCACCCCCTATTGTCACTATTATACATGTTATTTAACTACTCCATCATTGCACTGTTTAGCTTTTCATACATCAGCATGTTGGGCTCAACCCTTGTGGGAGCCACATTTTACCCCACATGCTTAAATAAACATGATTATACCTATATCTACACATGACACAAACATGTTAGAAAAAATTTATGCCTATCTGAGGTATGCATGATGACTCTTTGTTTGATTTTGGATACAAAACAAGCACATACGTCTGATATACATAGCAATTAGCATATGTATACATGGGTAAATGTGAATGTATAGGATGAAGCCTTTCATTTCTTAGAACTTATGTTCTAACTGATTGTTTTCACTTCTTACAGGACACAAAAGCTCTAAGGACCAGGGAGCTAGCAAAGCGAGGCAAGACAATTAGGAGCAGATCAAACCAACAAAACCAGTCATTCAGGCAATGGTTGGTTACCTTCTCTACATGTTTATTCTTTCTTTTCACATTTGCTCATGAATGTATATGTCAGTTCTTATTTGTACCAACTGAGCAAAGTCAGTCTTACGGCTTGTTGTGTGAGACTCATGTATTTTATTACATTCAATAAGATTCATATTTTCCAAAAGATTATGAAATATTTTATGTTTCATTCACATGTATGAATGCAATGAATTTATATCCATGTAATCTTGTAAAGTTATTATATTCATATGACTGAATGTAACATAGAAGGTTATAAAATGTACCATTGCTTGAAAAACTTAGTGGCTCTACCTAATTGCGCCTGTAGGTGAAAATCTGGTAACAGTTGCGATCATGATGTATGCATAATAATAGAAAATAAGTGATAAACTGCACATTGGATTTGATTAAAGGAGGAAGTTTGTCTCTTCAAATTAACAAGCGGTTGTATAAGACATACAACTTACATGTGCAATGATTTATATGAGAAGGAAAATAAGTATTAAGGTGTGCATAATGAAAAGCAACAATTGAAGAGAATGGGACGTCTGACTTCATCATATAATAATTTGTGAAAAATAATCAATATGTTTGTCATTCGACCTCATTATTATGATGGGTAGTCACTTGATTAGATAAAAATTTACATTATGCACAAAGATGATGACACTATCAAGAATGGTTGATATAATCAAAGGTGATAGTTTGTTGTATTGGTGTGATGGTGTTAATAAGAGTAGCACTTTGTTAATAATAAATAGTAATTAATATTTATTTGTATATATACTAAAAGTCAGCAATTACAAGGAAAATGTGGCACTTTTGAGGCAAATCGACTAAGCAAAAAGTGATAAAATATTAATGTGATTAAAGAGTGTTTACTAACATGGAAGGGTGTGATCATAAGATGCATTTTGTTCATTCAAAGTGTGCAATTACTTACAAAGAAGTTTTTTTTTTTGGAAGAGTTTGACCAGTTGGGATGGATACATTCATTTTGGAAAGGCATGACTTTAGAAAGGAAATGCAAATCTTCATAGATATATATAGAGTTTGGAAATAGAAATAAAGTAGTGTGTGGTGTAGGGTAAGTGCCTCAAGATGGGCAACCAAAAAGTTTCCAAAAAAATTTTTTGTCCAAATGTAGTCATTTGGTGCTCACCATATTTGGAATGTACCAAATAAGGCAAGTGCCAAATGGAAATGCATTTTGAAAAGTGCAATTCTATTTGGCTAGCATCATATTTGGTGCTAGCCCAATTTCCAACATTGGCAAATTGTCTTTCTCTTTCACTCTCTCTCTCCCAACAAGAATATGCATGCAATATAACATTTCAATGTCTTTTTCCTTTCTTATACTTTAAATTATATTTCATGTATATATTGGTAAGATGTTTGAGAGTGGTTTTATATCTCTAGGAGTTATAATGTAGATTCTAGGTTCTAGACAATCATTTAAATTTTCAAATAGTCAAATTTCAGTAATTAGCGTGCTTCTATCATCATTCTCTCACTCTCTCTATGCCAATGTCTTTATCTTCCCCAAACTCTAAACCTATATATCTCTCTCTATGACTCTTCCTCTATTCCATTTCTACCTCTCTCTACTCACTCTCTCCTCTCAACCCTAAGATCTAATGCTACCACTTTACCTCTCTTCCATACCCTTCACTCTCTACTATATGTTTTCTCTCTCTTTACACACCTCTCCCTCGGTACTTTTATTTTTCTATGTCTCTCCCACCTTCTCTCCCTTTGTACCTCACCAAGTCATTCCTTACCCCCATCTATATCCATTCCTCCCTCGCTCTCTATTCTTCTCTTTCCATCTCTTATTGTTTCTCTCTCCTCTCTCTCTCCATTCTCTCTATCATTACTTCTTCCTCCCACCCTCTATCTCTCCCCATCCCTAGGTCTCTCCTACCCTCTATCTTTACCTCTCTACCTCTCTATCCCTATTGCATTACCCACCTCTCTCCCCATCTATCTTCCTCACCTCTATCTTCCCCCTGGGTCTCTCACCCCTCTCTCCCCAAGCTCTAGGTCTCTTCCTTCCCTAATTACTTACCTCCCTCACCATCTCTCCATATATCCTTACCCCTCTTTCTCTCTTTATGAACATCTCTCTCTCCCTCACCTCTCTACATCTCTGCTCTCTAGGTCTCCCACCATCTCTCCTTCTCTACTTTGCATTCTCTCCTTACCCCCATCTCTATTCATGCCTACCTTACTTTCTCTCCTCATCTCTATGTCTCTCCCTCCCTTCATATATCTTTCTCTACCTCTCCCTCCCTATCTCATTACCTAAATCTATCCCCCTCTATCTCTCTTGCCTTTATCTCTCTCTCCAGTTATTTCACCCCTATCTCCCTAGGCTCTAGGTCTATCACTTCTAGACAAAGAGAACCCAAGTTAGAGAGAGGGAAGGAAAGAGAGGGAGAGACCTGAGAGAGAGAGAAAGGGGGAGGAAGGGAAGGGTTTACGGAAAGAGAGGGAGAAACCACAAAGAGAGCAAGTGAGAGAGATGGAGAGAGAGAGAGAGAGAGGAAGGGAGGGATTGATGAAAAAAGAGAGATATATAATAAAGAGAGTCGAGATAGAGACTAGAGGGAGAGGTATCTTAAGTGAGAGGGATAGAGGGGTTGAGGAAAAGAGAGAGACCAAGTGAGAGAGATTGAGGGAAGAAGGTATGGTTTGAGGAAAAGAGAGGGAAAGAGATGAGAGAGAGAGAGTGGGGAGGTTGAAGAAAAGAGAGGGAGAGACCACAGAGAGAACACAAGTGAGAGAGAGAGAGAGAGGGGGGGGTGGTGGAAGGGGAGAGATGCCTAAGAGAGAGAGAGAGATGGAGGGAGGGAGGGAGGGGTTGATGGAAAGAGAGGGATATACCAAGGAGATAGCCTAAGTGAGAGAGGGGGGAAGGTAGGGGTTGAGGGAAAGAGGGAGAGACTTGAGAGGCAGATTGGACCTACCTTCCTCGCCCCCTCTCTCTCACTTGGGCTCTCTCTCTCTCTCAAC
Organism: Cryptomeria japonica; assembly: GCF_030272615.1. Taxonomy (NCBI): domain Eukaryota; kingdom Viridiplantae; phylum Streptophyta; class Pinopsida; order Cupressales; family Cupressaceae; genus Cryptomeria; species Cryptomeria japonica. The sequence continues at coordinate 417,679,263 of NC_081411.1, read as the reverse complement.
CCCTCCCTTCCTCTCTCACTTGGTCTCTCTCTCTTTTAACCCTATGCTTCCTCCCTCCCTCTCTCTCACATGGGCTCTCTCTCTCTATGGTCTCTTCCTCTCTTTCCATCAACCTCTCTCTCTCTCAACCCTTCCCTTCCTCTCTTCACTTGGGATCTCTCTAGTCTCTTACACTTTTTCCATCCCTCTCTCTCTCAATTCTCTCCCTCTCTTTTGCTCAACCCCTATATTCCTCCCTCCCTCTTTCTATGTCTTTCCCTCCATCCCTCTCTCTATCTTGGGCACACACTCTCTCTCAAGTCTCTCCCTCTCTCTATGAAGGGGTTGAGAGAGAGAGAGGGGGAAGGGAGAGAGAGAGATCTTGAGTGGGAGGGAGGAAGGGATGGAAAGAGACAAAAATATTGGAGAGAGAAGAGCCTGAGAGATAGGGAAGAAGGGATGGAAAGAAAGGGAGAGACTAGAGGGAGACACAGACCAAGTGATAGGGAGGGAGGGATTGAGGTAGAGAGAGAGAGAGAGAGAGAGAGAGAGAGAGAGAGAGAGAGAGAGAGAGAGAGAGAGAGAGAGAGAGAGAGAGAGAGAGAGAGAGAGAGAGAGAGAGAGAGAGAGAGAGAGAGAGAGCCCATGTGAGAGAGGAGGGAGGAAGGGAGGGGTTGAGGGAGAGACTAGAGAGAGAGAGCCCAAGTGAAAGAGAGGGAGGAAGGGAGGGAGGGAGAGAAAGAGAGGGAGATATAAGTGTGTGTGTGTGTGTGTGTGTGTGTGTGTGTGTGTGTGAGAGAGAGAGAGAGAGAGAGAGAGAGGGATGGGTTGAAAGAGAGAGAGGGCATGAGTGAGAGGAAGGGATGGAAAGAGAGTAAAAGACCAAAAAGAGAGGGATGGAGAAAGGGAGGGGTTGAGGGAGGGAAGAAGGTAGGTGTTGAGGAAGAGAGAGAGAGGGGAGAAGAATGCAGGGAAGGAGAGGGAGAGACCAGAGAGAAATAATATTGATACGAGATGTTGATTACTGAAATTTGATTAAGTTTAAAATTTATATGAATATTATAAAAACTAGAATTTAGATTATAACTCCTAGAGATCTGAAACCACTATCAAACATCCTACCAGTATATACATAAAATATAACTTAAAGTAGAGAGAGAGAGAGAGAGAGAGAGAGAGAGAGAGAGAGAGAGAGAGAGAGAGAGAGAGAGAGAGAGAGAGAGAGAGAGCCCATGTGAGAGAGGAGGGAGGAAGGGAGGGGTTGAGGGAGAGACTAGAGAGAGAGAGCCCAAGTGAAAGAGAGGGAGGAAGGGAGGGAGGGAGAGAAAGAGAGGGAGATATAAGTGTGTGTGTGTGTGTGTGTGTGTGTGTGTGTGTGTGTGTGTGTGTGTGTGTGTGTGTGTGTGTGTGTGTGTGTGTGTGTGTGTGTGTGTGTGAGAGAGAGAGAGAGAGAGAGAGAGAGAGAGAGAGAGAGAGAGAGAGAGAGAGAGGGATGGGTTGAAAGAGAGAGAGGGCATGAGTGAGAGGAAGGGATGGAAAGAGAGTAAAAGACCAAAAAGAGAGGGATGGAGAAAGGGAGGGGTTGAGGGAGGGAAGAAGGTAGGTGTTGAGGAAGAGAGAGAGAGGGGAGAAGAATGCAGGGAAGGAGAGGGAGAGACCAGAGAGAAATAATATTGATACGAGCATGTTGATTATTGAAATTTGATTAAGTTTAAAATTTATATGAATATTATAAAAACTAGAATTTAGATTATAACTCCTAGAGATCTGAAACCACTATCAAACATCCTACCAGTATATACATAAAATGTAACTTAAAGTATAAGAAAAAAAGACATTAACATATGACTTAGTTAAATTTTATAATTCATGTATATATTGCACTGACAAATAGAGAGGAAAGAGAGAGAGAGAGAGAGAGAGAGAGAGAGAGAGAGAGAGAGAGAGAGAGATTTGAAAATTTTCTTAGGCAATACATTTGGTGTGTGTCATATTTGTTGTGCGCCATATTCGGTGCATACCAAATGCAAAATGCAAAATTTGCATTTTTTTAATTTGGCAAATGCCAAATTTGGTGTGTGCCATATTTGACATGCGCCAAAGTAACTACCTTGGGAAACACCAAGTTCTTAGGATTAGATTTGCCTTGGACATCCTTCTTGGGCTTGAGACATGTTTTGTTGCAAACATGCAAAATTTTCACACATTTTTGTCTGTTCTCTCCATCAAGTTTGCACATGTTACAATGAAAATAAAAATAAACTCCAAGACAACATTAAGCTCTCTCTTAGCTATCTAGCCATATAATTCTTCACATTTTGATTATGTTAAGGTCTTCATCTCATTTTTTTTTGGTTAGTGTGTCCATTTTTTTGTCAAAAACCAACATGTCATATTTTAGGCATAGATTTTTATTCGTTCATCAAATGTTGAAACAAATTACCATTTTAGAAACTAGACTCCATTCTACAAAAAAAATAATTAAATAATTTTTTATTAGTTTTCACAAATTTTTGAGGGGAGCACGATCAAATTTTTATTTTTCAGGATGTTTCCACTTCGGAAATTTGTAAAAAATCATATATTCATTAAAAAAAAAGCCAAAATTTTTGGCATAAACTTCATGGTGTTTGCTAGTTTCTCACCAGCGAAATTTTCAAAATTCTAAAAAAATAGTTTAGGGGCACCACATTTGGTACCATGTTATGTTTTTCTGATAAAAATAGGACCAATAAATGTGGTGCACCTATTTGAAACCCTTAATCTCCCACCATTTTCAAAACAAATTAGTAGTTTAGAAAGTAGATTCAAAGAACTTAAACTGTTGTTCTTGTTGCATCTTCAAATTTTGAGTGTACCTATATTCAATTTCTCATCAAAGATCAAACTTTGTTGATTTCAGAAAAAATGTGGCATCTTAAGACCCCTTTTTGGTCCCCCATATTTGTGCACTTACCCTGTATGTTTGAATAGAAAAAGAATATGTACCAAGCATCATTAATAAGAAGATAGATTGCAGATTTATGAATAGAATATAGAAGATTTGTAGGAGAGTGACATGAAGATCATTTCAAATTAGAGATTATAAGAAGGAGACTATGAAGAGATTGTGAAGAGTTTTACGAAAGATTATATGAGGATAATGAAAAGAATTTTATGACAGATTTATGGGAAGATTGTAATCTGATTTGTGGTAGATTTAAAGGTAATATAAGAGCAACATTATAGAACAAGTTGAGAAACTAATTATAATAGATTTAAAGAAGGGACTATTGTAGATTGAGAAGAGAGTTCTTGTGGCAGTCTTATATTTATTTCATAGCAAATTTGGAGTACAACATGAGAAGAAGAATTAAAGCATAAGTTGAGAAGAATATGATCATCCATCATCTGTTAAAAGGCGGAAATTTGAATGAGGGGCTGTGTTGGCAAGAGACACTATACTGGTTGAGTTAAGTGCATGAGGAATGTTTTGGGGTTGTCATTGATGGCAACTCATATAAGAGATCACATCCGATATATGCAGAATTGATCTACTTGAAGTATTGATATTCATTTTGCTTAAGTGTGGAAGGTGGAATATAGTATGCGGCAGAGTATGAGTATATTGAGTAGAAATCAATTTGGGTTGTATAGTTTTGGTTGCGGTGGAAGATTTAGGTGATTGGTTGTTTGAGACAACTTAATTCACAATACTAGTCTCTGGTATTGATTCTCGTGCAAGATAGAAGATCCAGTATCCAGTATTTCAGGAAGAACGGAGTTACTTTGGTGTAGCGTGTTATGTGGAATCTTTGGGATGATTTCGGTGATTGGTTTTAAGTTTGAGGTGGTCGAGCCCACATGTGTGAAGCATATTATCAATTTGTTTAGGTCCACATATGGATTTGTAATTGGATTGAGCCGACTTATTGTTACACGTTTCAAGTTGTGTGTTATGCGATTTTTAGGCCAACATGGATTTGATCTAATCTGATGATGCAGATATATTGGACTGATTTATTCATGCATTTTGGATATAGATGTGAGTGTGTGAAGATTGTATGAGCATTGATGCGCAGTTTCACGTGCGCTATCCTTGGATTGGTGCTCCGATATATGACAGAGTAGACTAGAGAAGTGAGACAGAACAATGGAAGAAGACCTTTGCGCTTAACCAGAACAACATTTTGGCATTTATAGATGTTGCTCATTAGTTCATACATTCTTGTTGTCATTGTAAATCATTTGTAGGATAGTGATTCCTCCACGATTGTAGCCCTCTTTTGTAATTGAGCATTGAGCTCTAGGTAGTGTGCCTGAATGCATGTGCATTCCCCTCTTGTAATATTTTTATACTCCCTATCACAATATTATAATATTGTTGGCCTCAATCCCACCATGGTTTTTCCCTTTCCGGGTTTCCACATAAAAATTCTGGTGTTACGGTTTTGTGCTTGTTTGCATTTAGTTTCTGCACTTTGCTTTTATTCATTTACTTCAGGTGGTTTAAGAATCAGTTAAAGAAAGTTGTTAATTACAGAACACTAATTCAGCCCCTCCTCTCAATGTTCATTGATTCCAACAAGTTGGTACCTCTAGTGGGAAAGTTCTCATGAAGAGAATGAGGGGTTGGTGTCTCTACTAGGAAAGGTTCTCACAAACAGAATGAGGGGTAGATGCCTCTTGAGAGTTGACTCCTACGAATTTGTAAATGAGTTTCTTATATATAAGGAAGCTATTTTGTTGTGATTTTCTCCCCTAAGGGTTTCCACATATATGTCTTGTGTTCTATTTGTGTTCATAATAGTTAAATCTCATGTGAATGTTAGCATGCAATGAAAATGTTTTGAGATAAAGTTATATACTTATAATATTAAGTTGAAAAAATAAAAGTTTGTCATATTCATTCGCCCACCCCTTTTCTCTCAGTATAACCATTCTCTCAACAAATAAAATAATAATAATGTAGTCTTAATATTTTTTTACTTTGGTCAATAGTTTAATAGATATAAATAATATAATGATTTTATATGAAATAATGAACAAATATGATATTTTTGAAGTACTTTACCTATATTCCTCTAAAGATAAATTATAATAACATCATGAAGCCAAAATATATAATATTATGTCACTATCAAAACTTTTGTTGCAGTTGGGGTACCAAGCTGGTACGCAATTTTCACAATAGCGCTTGCATAATAAATAGATAGAACATAAATTAGGACTCGTCCATTGGCAAATATTTACACATCTCAAACACAAAACAAGTGGTCTCATAAAATCACTTACAACTTATTATCATTTTATTCATTTGTAATTTTGATTTTGAGAAATGAAACAAAGCATCAAAGAGAAAAAATGGCAGATTCGGTGGCAGTTCAACATCACGACGACTAGAACCTCCCAGCAAAATGTCAGTGTATGCCTCCACGTAAATTTTTTTTTCCAAATAGTAAATTTTGTCCATAAGCTCCATAGCATATTTTGTTTGAGAATATTTACAGATTTTAACAAAGTTGAATTAGTTTTGTTCTTGTAGTGCTCTAAAGAGGAAGTATTGGTTTTCTTTTTGTGGTTCTTTATAGAGGGAATCGAAGTTGAAACAAGAGGAGAAAGAGAGGATCCACAAAGAAGAGGAGAGAAAGAAAATCATGTTTCATTTCTTAAAATCATTGTGGAACATTAATAATTATTTGACATTTTTCACTACATGGCTATTAATAGCTGTTGGAAAATTAAATTCTCTCGAGCCTCCTTGCACCTCCCTGCTTACACCTACCCTGTCAAGAGCAGCTAAGAATAAATGCAACTTGTAGATGATTGCAACACAAGATTGACTTGGGGATTTCATCCCCCAACTTGATCCTAACATTGCAATAGTAACAGCTAGTTGAATTTACTGTTGGTAGGTAATTTTGAATTTGAATTTTGAGGGGGAATTTTTGTGTTGACAACACAAGACAAAAGGGAAGAATGTTTTCTAATGTCTATCAGTGTATGCAGTAGCAAGAAGAATGATTTTTTTTGTGTTCTAAGTGATTTAGAGAATATTAAGAAAGTTTGTGCAGCAACAACTATTTATTTGTGTGTCTTGGTTAACAATGATTGTTGTTGATAACATTTTGTAGCTCCATGTGAGTAGTAGATTTGTAAGAGAGCTCATAGAAGCTCTAGATTACAAAATATTTCGGAGCAACTCTAGAATGTTGTACATCTAATTTGTAATCAGTAATTTATCATAGTTTATAGTCAGGAGTTTATTTCTGAGTTTGTAATTTATTTTGTAGTTTAATTTCTATATTTTAATAAAAGAATAAAATCATTGCATGTCTCCAGTTTGTATTTAAATTTGATTTTGCATTTGTATTCCCAGTCTAATTAGGAAATTAGAGTTGTGGTCTCTGTGTATTTGCCCAGTTGTGGGCATTTTCATTTTTATAAGTTGGTATCAAAGCATTTAAATTTTTGTCTTGGTATCAAAGTGTTTTAAATTTCTAAGTTGGTATCAGGGCCATTTGGCCCTAAATCCTTATGAGTTTGGGCATATATTTTCTAGATATTAAGTTTTATTGTGTAGGAGACATGACTAGAGATGAAGGAAAGAGATAGAAACAACCACCATCCTTTAATGGACAAAGTTGCGATGTTTTGACAAAGAATATGAAGACCATCATGGTTGCAAATAATATGTGGAAGCTTGTGGTAAATGGGTTTGTGCATACAACTGACCCAACTCAGTTTGTTTCCCTCATGAATTATCAGAAGACCTATTTGAGGGAGACAAGGATGAAAGATGCAAAGTCCCTAACTCTAATTGAAGCAGCCTTGATAGAAGCCATTTTTCCCAAAATAGCAGTAGCTAAGTATGTCAAAGGAACTTGGTATTGATAAAGTTAGATTGGCGAGACTTCAGACACTTTGAAGATATTTTGAGACCCTTCAAATAAAGGATAGTGAGTCTATTTGAGACTTTCACACAAGATTCTCTAGTTTATTGAACCAATTGAGAACAAATGGAGAAACCATGAAGGAGAAAAAGATTGTGGATAAAATCCTTCATAGTTTGCCCTCTAAGTTTGATGTGATTGTCATTTCCATTGAAGAGGCCAAGAACCTCTCTACATTGGTGTTAGATAAGTTAATGAGTTCTCTTCAAATCCATAAGAAGCTCACCTAAATAGGTCAGCTACATCTTCCCAAGAGCAAGATTCTAAAGCTTACGCCAATGCTGGAAGGAGCTCAAGTGGTAGAGGTTGTGGCAACTTTGGACAAGGAAGTATTGGTGGAGATATCTTAGGATGAGCTCAAAGACATGAGGGAGCAAGCAACTCTTCGACCAACTACAGACAAGGCAAGAAGACCAACAATTCAAATCAAAGGTATGACAAGAGTAATGTTTAATTATGCTATTGTCATAAAGTTAGTCATTATGATAGTCAGTGATGGAAAAATCACAATAATTAGTCCAAACAAAATGTGGCTAAAAGTAATTAATCCACGACCTTCATCATGTGCAATATTGGTGAAGAAGGCAACCCTAATGTTTGGTATTTGGATAGTGGCTATAGTAACCACATGTGTGGTAATGGAAGTTTTTTAAATTTCATTGATAAAAATGTAAAAGTCGGAGATTAAAATGGGGAAGAATGGAATAGTTTCAGTTGTGGAAAAAGGATCTATCTTGATCCGCACCAAGCAAGATGAGAAAAAAGAGATTGAGAATGTTTATATTATCCCAAGTATTCAGCACAACCTTATGAGTATTGGACAACTAGTCCAAAATGGATACAATGTGTTGATGGAGAAATGTGAATGTGTCATTTTTGACAAGTATGGGAGCAAGAAAGTTGTTGCAACAGTTCAAATGACAAAGAACTGGATGTTTCCATTGAGAATAAAGACTTGTTTCTCTTCTTAGTCTATGGTTGCACCTCCCAAATAAATAAAATGTACAAAAGTGTAGCAATTAGCCTATAAGGTAGTCATTCAATGCCCCTTCAAGCTATGGCATCTCAAGTATGGACACTTAGGCTATGTTGGTTTAAAGTTATTATCCAAGAAAAGAATGGTAGATGGTCTGCCAAAGATAGTAGATCCTAGTAGCAAGTGTAAGGCTTGCATTTTGGGAAAGCAACTCCCTTTCAATCAGGCAACTCTAGAAGGGCACGAACACCGTTAGAGATAGTACATACTAATTTGGTTGTTCTATGCAAACCATATCCATTGGAAAGAGCCAATATTTTATGAACTTCATTGATGATTTTAGTTGTAGAACATGGATTTATTTCTTGCAGCATAAGTCTAAAGCATTTGATAAGTTTTTATTGTTTAAGGGCCAAGCTGAAAAGGAGGGTGGACATGTCATCAAAATCCTAAGGTCAAATTGTAAGGCAAAGTATACCTCCAATATTTTTTGCAAGCAAAATGACATCAAGAAGGAGCTAACAGACATTTATACTCCATAGCAAAATGAAGTGGTTGAGAGGAAGAATAGAACCATCATGGAGATGGCAAGGAGTGTGCTAAAGGCAAAGAAAATCCTAAATGAGTATTGAGGAGAGGCTATAGAAACAACTATGTATTTGATAAATAGAAGTTAGACCAAGGTAGTTCGTGACAAGATCTCTCATGAAGCATTGTCAAAATGCAAGTGGACCGTTGAGAATTTAAGAGTGTTTAGGTGTGTGGCATATGCTCATGTGCTAAAAGAGAAGAGGCAAAATTTGGATGACAAGGGTGAGAAGTGCATTTTTATAGGCTATAGTGTTGAGTCCAAGGAATATAGGTTGTATAACCCCATCACCAAGAAGATCATCATTAGTAAAGATGTGGAGTTCATTGAAAATGAGTCATGGGATGGCTCGGTGGATACCTCTTCATCCACCTTACATAGAGTGCCCATTGATGATAAAGCTGATGAGTATCAAGAGTAGAATGATGTTGTAGCAGTATATATGGTGAGCTCTAGATAGCTCCTAATAGCTCCTGACACAAATAGGTAGTTGTAAAGTGGAAAATTGAGGGGTTAGCAAATTTGCCACTTGAAAGGGGAAAATCACTAAGTTCAATTTTCACCTAGGGAAACATTACATTTTAAAAAGGGGTTGAATCTACTAGATCCAATCTCAAAGAATACAAGGATTGAATACTAAGTAGATTGGTTGAAATTGGAATATGGTTGACCCTTTTGCAAGTTGAATAAGTAAAGTGCCAAAAATGAAGACAAAGTATGAGAAAACAACAAGCTACAGGTTCAGGATTCAGTCGTGCACCTGGATCTGAGAAGTTTTAGATGACTTGAAGTTGCTCCACAAAATCAGACAAAATTTATAGGGACTATGTGTTCGGATAAGGGCTCCCTCCAATTGGTCCTCTGAACTTTCCATAGGTTGAAAAGGGTTTTTCCGTCTCTACAGATAAATCTTAATTCCAAAAGTAGAGTTGCACTCTTGTTTCTTGTGCATAGAAAGAAAAAGAAATGGGTTGATAATAGGGGTTTGCCTAAGTCAAACCTTGGTTTGGAATCAACCTTGAAAGAAATATTGTGAATGCTTGAAATAAATGATGGAAAGCTATACCTTCATATCTGCAATAGATGATCATGATGCTTTGCTTCTTAGATGTATTCACATATGTTGTATGAAATGGCATGAACATGACAAAACCCTAGCACACACACATGCTTGCAAATGGATGATGTATTGATGATCCAATGGATAATATGCATCCTTGAGGAATGCTAGATGATGAATAATTGAATTCTTGATTCTTGAATGTAGTTTCCTTGCCTTCTCCACCTTCTCATGCTCTCACCTTATGATTGTGTGTTATGATGCTATATCAAAATGAGAGGGGAAGACCTTATATACTTGCCTATTGTCAAATATTTAATTTTCCAACAAAAGCTGACATAAGGGATTTATTTCCTGCTCAAAATAGAGATAGGGCCTAGGGGCTAAGATGGGTCCCAATTAGGGAGGACCAGGACATGGCGCCCAGTTCCTACCCCAGTTAGGGTCAGGATCAAAGAGCTATGCAAGCTATAAGATGCAAATATGAGGTTTGGTTGATTAGGGGAGGCATAAATGGGTCTCAATCAAGCATGAGGATGAGACCGATAAGGTGAAGGCCCAAAATGCGGTCAAAATTGCAAGGGGTGCAATGTTAGGATGCTACAGTAGTTAAACAATTTGTCTTTGAATTTAGTCTAAGAGAGATCCAAACAACTCTAGATAGCTCTTGATGCAAGCAAGCAGAAATGCAAGCAACCACAAATAAAGGAAGAATCAGCTCCAAAGAGCTCTAGATGACTCCAATTAGAGTCTACATAATATAATAATAGTAGTAGTGAGAGTTTAGACCCCACTCTCACCTCCCTAATTCTAAAGAAGACCAAGATTTTAAGGGAGATTTACCAAAATGAAAGGTATGATAATGGATTTGATGAAAATGTGATTTTTGCATTATTTTCTCATAATGGTATGAGGCCATGGATGAGGAAATATTTTCTCCCAACAAGAAAGTCATTGGAATAAAATGGGTCTATAAGACCAAGAGTAATGTTGAAGGAAGAATAGAGCGATATAAGGCAAGATTAGTTACCAAAGGGTACAAATAATGGTTTGGGAGAGATTATGATGAGATGTCTATCCTTATTGCAAGGATGGAAACCATGTGAGCAATCATAGAAATTGCAACCCAACACAAATGGATTGTATTTCAAATGGATGTAAAGTTTGCCTTCTTGAATGGAGTGTTGAAAGAGGAAGTTTATGTTGAGGAGTCACTTGGTTATGAATTTTTGGGTCATGAAGGAAATGTATATAGGCTGAAGAAGGCTCTTTATGGGCTTAAGGAAGCTTCATGGGCATGGTACAACATGATTGATTCATATTTGATGAATAATGGCTTTAGCAAAAGAGATAGTGAGCCCACTCTTTACATCAAGGAAGCTAATGGTAAGATTTTAATTGTTGTCTTATATGTAAATGATTTAGTTTTCACGGGAGATGATGATTTCATCATTGTTGATCTCAAAGAAGCCATGAAAAGAGAGTTTAAGATGACAGATTTAGGTCACTTGAGGTATTTTCTTAGGCATAGAAGTGAAACAAATACATGATGGGTTTTTTATCTCTCAAGAAAAGTATGTAAATGAGATCTTGAAGAGATTTAGAATGCGAGGTAGAAAACTTCTACCAAAACCAACAACCATAGGTCTTGAGTTGAGGAAGGAAGATTGCAGTAGCAATGTTAATATGACCATGTACAAGAGTTTGGTTGGAAGTTTGATGTATTTGATAGCAACTTGGCCTAATATAATGCATGCAATGAGTTTGATTTTCATATTTATGGAGACTCCAAAGGACTCCCATTGGAAAGCAGGTAAAACAATCATAAGGTATGTGAATGGTACGAAGGGATATTGCATTTTGTATAATGCAACAAATTATTTTAGGTTGGTTGGTTACACAAATAATAATTCGAAAAGAAGTGTGGATGATAGGAAGAGCACATTGGTATATGTGTTTCATTTGGGTTCAGGTGTAATCTCTTGGGATTCTAAGAAGCAACCCATTATTTCCCTATCTACAGCTAAGGTTGAGTATATAGAAGCAAATGCAACAACATGTTAATCTATTTGGCTAAGAAGAATCTTGAAAATTTTGAAGGAAGAAAAGAGGATGAAACCATAATTTTATTGTGATATTTTTCATCAATAGCTTTGATGAAAAATCTTGTGGTTCATGAAAGAAGAAAGCACATTGAAATTGGGTATCATTTTATCAGAGAATCATGTGAGAATAGTGAAATTAAAATGTATTTTTACAAATTTTAGTAGCAGCTAGTAGATATTTTCACCAAGCCATTGAGCAAGGACATTTTTGAGTGCCTAAGAAGAAATTTGGGTATTGTTATTTTGAATCAAGAATGTATTATTTGTCAACTTAGGACAAAGGGGGAGTGTTGAAAAATTAAATTCTCCCGAGTCTCCCTATACCTCCCTATGCACACCTTACTTGTCAGGAGAAGCCAAGAGTAAATGCAGCCTGTAGATCATTGCAACAAAAGATTGACTTGGCGATTTCTTCCCCCAACTTGCTCCTGATGTTGCACTAGTAACAAGTAGTTGAATTTAATGATGGTAGGTGATTTTGAGTTTTAATTTGAAGAGGGAACTTTTGTGTAGACAACACTAGACAAAAGGGAAGAATATTTTCTAATGTCAGTCAATGCATGCAAGAGCAAGAAGAACGGTTTTTTTTGTGTTCTGAGTGATTCAAAGAATATTGAGAAAGTTTGTGCTGCAACAACTATGTTTTTGTGTTTGTCTTGTTGAGCAGTGAATGCTTCTGACAACATTTTGTAGCTCCAAGTGAGCAGTGTGTTTGTAAGAGAGCTTAGAGAAGCTCCAGAATGCTATAAATCTGATTTGTAATCAATTGATTGTAATAGTTTACAGTTACTAGTTTATTTGTTTTTGAGTTTGTAATTTGTTTTGTTTTTGTTTTTTTCCAAAATTTAATGAAAGAAGAAAATCATTACATGTTTCCAGATTCTATTTAAATTTTATTTCGCATGTGTATTGTCGATTTGATTGGAAAATCGAAGCTACAGTCTCTTTGTGTTTTCCCAATTGTGGGCATTTTCATTTTTCTAAGTTAGTATCAGAGTATTTAAATTTTTGTCTTGACTAATAATATTCAAACACCTACAATTCCTAAAGAGCATTGGTATGGTAATGAATATGAGGTTCCTTGATGCAGATCATCCACACACACTCAACCAATTACGTGGCAACACTCCTCAAGCCTACTACATCTCACAAGGATTCAAGACACAACTACATGACTTCTAACTCCCACTCTTTCATTGTAACATATTTGGGACATATAGGAATCATAAAGGCAGTCAAACAATGACTCCAACTGACATTGACTCTTGCAACCCACTTGGCACCAATTTGATTCTTGTATTGAGAATGAATTATATTGATGGACAAAAACACAACCAAGGTTCCTAAGCCCCAAAATCCCTTTGAGATTTACTTAAAAGAATCCCACACACATTGACACCCTTCTCACTTGGATCACAATGAAAATAAGCTTCTACAATGACTTCATTTGCAAAGAGAGCCTGACTGAACATTAGGACCGAGACACTATGAAACAAATAGGACAATCAACAATAGAATCTAATTATTCACCAAGGGTCTTCCAAGGACTGCTAATTATTGAAGAGAAACTTTTCACCTTCCTCCTTGACACCAAACACTCACCAACACTTTTCTTAACCTTGCAAAGTTTAGGAACTCAACTTACTGCCAAATAGTGACAGTCAATACAGGGATGAGGACAGTCATTTAATTCCACTGTTTCTTGATTACTTAGCCTTGCAACTCCTTGAAGTGTGATTGGGACACTGTTCTACATTACCCACAACCTTCCACTGGTCTGTCAAGACTCTCCTTGTATTGGAACACCTTCAAAACATCAACAATTTGATGTTATCCATAGTCTGAGACACAAAATCAGACTTTGTGTCCAATCTAGCACATGTAAACCTCTTCATGGAACCCTGCAAGAAACTTATAAACAAAATACATTATGTCAATGTGGAAATGACCCCAAACACATTTGTGTATGTCATGGATTACCCTAGACTAGGGTTTTGACAATTTTTATCAAAATTGCTATAACTTTTTCAAATCAGGATGAAATTAGATGAAACAAAAAGGAAACTATAGAGGATTCATCCCACTAATAGATAAAATTTATTTGAAACTCTAATTAATTTATTAAATTAATAAAAAAATCAAAATAGTAGACCATTTTTTTGAAATTTTAATGAAATTGCAGGGTAAACTCAAAAAAATTATTGAAAATGCTTCACTACATTGCCCAACTAACTTGTGGGTCAATGGGAAAGAGGTATTTATATATTTCCTTCCTCTCCTAAAGTTTATAACGAACTTTTGAACTTATTTTACCAAATAACACCTAATTACTCATAAAATGCAAAAAGTTGCTTTGATAACTTTTGACAACATTGACAATTTTGTCAAAAATTGATTCTAGACTGAACCTAAGACCTCCATGACTCAAAAATGATATATATATAGGTACCAATAGGTCTATAAGACCTTTACACATCATTAAAAACAACATTTGACCCATTGAGACATATTTGCAACATAGTGACAATTTTGACAATTGTTTTGATTAAGTAAGAACAGGTTTTTGAAAGGAACTCAAACCTTTTACAAATCAGGAGAGCAAAAGAGCTAGAAAGAACCATGCCTGATCACTCCAATAACAAAACCTGATCCCATCCAAAGAAAAAGGGATCTCAACACACATAACATGAAGAACCACAAAAAGACAGCGAAAGGAAAGCAAAAAGATAGCACAAAGACAGAGACCGAGATCGAGACAACTAGATATTTTTCATGATATCTTCAGCGTGGACCACCATCTGCTTCATTTTGTTCACAGAGGTCTTTAAGTCATCCAGCTCTTGACCCTTGATGTCACCCTTATTCCTGGTATTGGCTCTAGTCCTCTTCTCATGATCTTTTTTGTCCAGCTGATCCTTGTCGTCCTCTTTATCTTTGATGTTATCAAATATGTTAATCAAAATGTTCATGTTGTCCACTGAGGCTTTGAGAATCTGGAAGTTATGTTTAGCTATCTTCTTTACTGTGAGTTCCATCCTGTCAACTATGCTGCCCAGATTGTTCATAGAAATTTCCATCCCTTTCACCTCCTTATTTTCTTCCATCTCCTTAACCTTTTTTTCAGTTGCAATAATTTTACTCACCATGTTTTCAATGGCTTCAGCATTATTAATTACCACCGCTAATTCTTTGACATTTTCAGATAGGGGTTTGTCACCTATCGTGGCTCTTTTGACAACATTCATATCCTTCTTCAGGTTGCCTATATCTTTCACCACTATGCTGAGGGTATCACAGAATCCCTTAATACTCTCATTTTGTCCAACACAATCACTAGATTTGCCCCTTTTGTCCTCTTCATCCTCTTTCTGCAGACCTTGAGTATTCAAATCCTCATTGTTGCCCACAACCAGAATATCATCCCCCTCCTTATCCTGCCCATTATCTTTTTTATCCTCCTATGGATCCTCATCAAAATCAATCAAAATTTGATTAATATCTTTGTTACCTCCCCTGTTGATGTTCTTCTTCCTCTGGGTTTTCTTTCTAGTG
>NC_081411.1:417326570-417363570 GCF_030272615.1 Cryptomeria japonica | reverse complement strand
CTTATCATCTCTAATACTTCCCAATACAACAATTGATTTCTTAAGTTGTCTTCCTACCAGGATGTCAAAAGCCCATTGCTTCCTTCCATAACCGAGGGTATCATTCAAAAAGTATAACATTAAGCAGACCAACAGATTTCCATACCGGAAGGTGCCCTTATTCTCACCTTTAATCTTCCCTAAATTGATCAATAACTCCTCAAACATCCAGTCACAAAGATCTAACTTGATATTTTCTCTCATCATTCTATATGATGCCAAAATACATGAACTGGAAACTGAATTCAGTTGGTTAGACTGAGTTACCTTGTAGACTATGATCATGCTTCCAAATTTGATGTCAGTGTTGGTGATGGTGCTCACCTTCATCGATCTCTTGTCTGATGTGGTGTCAGTGATCTTTCTTACAAATTCATTTGATATGTTCTTATCTGGATGTTTCCCTATTGATGGAAAACCAGTAATTGCCTGAATAGCTTCCTTAGTGATTTTTTAGGGTCGGTCGAACCATATGAATTCCTCATGTACTCTTCTTAGTACATATCTAACAATCTCATCCTCGAACTCTGGAATATCCAGAATATCAGTGAACCCTATATCTTCGATTCGTTTATATGCTGGTTTGATTTTACTAGATTCTCCAATGAGTTCATTCATATACATCCCCTTGATCTCCAAAGTGCCTAAGTCCTCTACATGACAATGAATATAGGCCCTACCATCTTCCACATATACCACTCCCTTTGAGACGTGAGAAAACCCTCTAACCAAATGTTCTTTGGTAGCCACATGTCGATATTGTTTGAAAATTGTCTTGGGGCGGTCCTTGTAATGCCCATACCCTAGTCGGACTTTTAAAACCCATTTAACCTTGATTGACTTCCTATGTGACATTCTTGAATGGTAGATTAACCGTTATGCAATGTGTAGCTTAGATAATATAAATAAATTGTGCATACTTATTATTGTGCTTTTGCATCGATTTTCATGTAAATGTAATTGTTCCCTAACCCTTGAGATAAATTTGGAGCTAACGCCTTCATTGAATATGTATATGTATATGCATGCTTGTATGAGTTCATGGGTGCAGGAGATTGCAGGTACAACACCGCTTAGGGCAAGGTTCACCTCCTTTGGAATTTGCAAGGTTGAGTATGCTCCTTCATCTTTTGAATTCGGATTTAGTGGTCATATAACTCTCGTCTTGCCTTAGCCATGGTTAGGTGAGCATCGTGTGTGGATTCGTGGGGCTTGCTTTTCATTGGGATGCGGGTCGAGAGATTTGGAGGACTTCCTCGATTTGCATGCCTTGCGCGAGGTAAGCGAGGTTTGTTATCCTAAGTATTAAATTCAAAATTTATGAGTAGACGAGCACATTAGAAATTTAGAAATTTAAACTGGGTAGCTTCCTTCATATGATTAATCACTAATTTAAGAGATCGCTTTAAATTATTATTGTAGCAAGCTTAAGGTAATTAACTGGGGATTAGCGTGCTCATTTACACAGTTGAAACATTTACGCATATGTAGTTGGGAAATTAGAATAAATAAGACTCTTGCATTAGATCGGTCATTTATTTTAAAATGTCGCTCTATTTTGTTGTAGCGAGTTAATTTAATAGTTAATTTTAATAACGACGATTTTAATAGATTATGCGTTTTAGAAAGGAAAAATCTTAAAGTCATTGAGAGGTAGAATTAAATTACTCATTTTCGCACTTTGGAAGAAAAAGGGGTAAAATTATTATTATTTAAATGAAATTATTTTCTTTTACTTGTAAAGTCGATAAAGTATAAAAGTTTGACTTTTAGAAAATTAAATTAATCAAATGCCTTACCCGGTCAATAGTTCCAAAATATAAATGTAGAACTAAATCGATATTGAGAAATTAAAAATTTAAAAAGAAATAGAAGCATTATAATTTTAATAAGGAAAACAAATGAGATGTATTAAATAAGGTAAATGAATGACTTCCATTTGATTTTCATTCATTTTATTTCAAAAATAAATGCCTAATTTCGAAATTGAAAATTAGGGCAAAATTAGGGCTTTTTCTTTTTAACCTAGTTTGTAAGCATTTTGGGGGGGGTTCTTTGGCTTGGGAGCTTTTGGGGAAAAAATGGGAGATTTGCATAGGAGTTGCAGGTGGAGCTCTTTGTCAAAGAAATCCCTTCCCGGAATGCATTTGGAGGTAGGATTCTAACTACCCGTTTGTTTTGTTTTTTTTTGTTTTGATCTCCATGAAATGTTGAGAAAACAAAAGAAAGAAATGTTTTTTTTAAAACCATGAAGGTTCTTGAAGATTAGTTTTAGATTCAGTTTTGGAAGCTTGTGTTCTTGGATTCAAGTTTTGACATGACTGCTTGGGCATTTAGAAGGGAGAAAATCTTCCCCAATCCTTGTTGATATGTTCTGGAAATATATATATAAAAAAAAAATAGAAAAGAAAGAAACAAGAAATGGCTGACTGTGTGTGTGTGTATTTTCTTTTTAGTATTCATTTTCAAAAAAAAAACGTCTTAGATTCAACTGTGGTTTCAAAAAAAAATAAAATAAAATTTAAAAAAAAAAATGAAAACAAAAAAAAAGGGAATTTTTTTAGGGTTTCGAGGGGGGAGCCGAAGCTCTACCCTCCCCTTCCCTGCAGTGCTGTGTGGCTCGCAGTCTACCTGCGACCACAGCGTGGCCCGCAGGGAACCCTGCGTCCACGCTGTGGGCCGCAGGGAAACCTGCGACCACAGCGTGGCCCGCAAGGAGCCCTGCGTCCACGCTGTGGGCCGCAGTGAGACCTGCGTCCACAGCGTGGCTCGCAGGGAACCTACGTTCCGCGCTGTGGGCCCACAGGTTTTGCCCATATCAAATAAACATTGTTTATAAAATTGTTTTTTTATATAATTTTTTTAGAAAAACAAAAAAAATATATATATGTTATAAGTCATGGGGAAGATGCAAAAAAAAAGGGGTATTTTGGTGGAAAAGTTCATTTTATTGAAAATTAGTTTATTTAATTTTTATTTCGTTAAATATTGTTTTATATATATATATATATATATATATATATATATATATATGTATATATATATGTATATATATATATATATGTGTATATATATATA
The DNA here is from genome assembly GCF_030272615.1 of Cryptomeria japonica. Classification (NCBI taxonomy): domain Eukaryota; kingdom Viridiplantae; phylum Streptophyta; class Pinopsida; order Cupressales; family Cupressaceae; genus Cryptomeria; species Cryptomeria japonica. The sequence goes on along the minus strand of NC_081411.1, from coordinate 417,360,453 downwards.
TATATATGTATGTATATATATATATATATATATCAATCACGAAGTTTGTGTAGATATATAGATTTGTTGGTTTTTAACATATCATTAGACATGTAATGTTAAATTTATATTGATCACGTATAATTTTGGAACCAAACCTAATAGGGGAGTAAACTTGGAGAAGAGACCAAATATTGTCGGTATTTGAAAACCCTTGAGATAAAACCCCATTGCTAACGTCATGGAATATACTTTAACAAGAAGTTGTTCTTCTTTTAAATAATCATTGTCTATCAAATTTAATGATTAAGATCTCCCGATAATCTTACAAATGAAAACTAAAGTACAGGAGAGTATGAAATTTGAATCGAAATTATCTTCGTATATTTTGTAATTACTTCGTGGGTCTAGTCTCCATTTAAGGTACCACCGGTTAAGAAATCCTTGTCTTTTTTTTACTTGATGTACTTAGTAGGATCCGTTACAAAAGGGATCATTATGTAATTAATGTCCGAAGTGTCTATTGTATATTGATTGTAATTGCCTAAGTGGCAAGATGTAAAAGACTTACAAATTTTGTATTCCTAACGATATAATACCAAAGGGGTCTTGCAGTTGAGCAGACCCGGAGATGTAGCCCATCCGGGGTGAACTCCGAGATCATATCTGTGTTATGCGATGTTTTTAGCGTGCTTGTTTAATGACTTAAATTATCATGAATGGTTGCAATCTTGCATGAGTGTATGGTGGAAGTTTAATGAATTCGAATTTAAGTGCATAATATTAAACATCTGGATAAACGTAGTTATTTAAGTTCATAAACATTGTGAACTATGAATATGGCATGGTATTTAAATATTGAAATTAAAGTGTGGGAAAAGTAAATTTGGTAATGTTAATTTAAATTGTAATAGAGGAAGAAATCTAGATAGAATTACTTCATTGGATTAATTGTTAGAAAGTATGTTAATGGAATGAATGTAAAAGGGAAAAACAAAGTTAAAAAAAAATTTAATTATGTCACAATTCTTAAACCGAAATCTAAAAGATGGACATAATAGAAATATCTATCCTTTACCTTAGTAAACGAATCTCGCCATGTCAATTAAGTTTCATTACATTGGATAAATTTGTTACGTTATTTCACGTTTAAATCTTAACAATAATCCTCACCGGATTAATTTGATAATCGTGTGGACTCAATCAAGTATTCATGTTGTATATTGAATGAATATACTTAGTAATTTATGTTGTAATTATAATCCATAACCCTCACCAGATTACTTTTATAACCGGGTGAACCCAACTAGAAAACCCATATGTTAATCTTTATAAAGGGAGCCCCTCATGTTGCTAAGATTGAACTAGAATGGGACACGTCATCTTTATTATGTTTCATTATATTGGATATAGTTGTTTGGTCAATTACGATTAATCTTAACAAATCAACCCTACCGAAATTTAACTTGATAATTGGCGAAACTCAACTAGTCCACCCTAATTATAACTCCAACAAATGAATTTCTTTATGATTGTTAAAGATGAACTGAAAAAGAAGGGATTCAATTAGTTGTTGATACATTAAATCTAATTAAAGAATCTCTCTCACATTATATTCATTTAACAATTAAAAAAAAAAAAAAAAATGATTTGCAACAAGATAATTGTAATTCAATCCTAATGGAAGAACATCTCTCGGAACTTATACTCTATTCTTGAAATGGTAAATATTGTCTTGCTAACTATATCATAAAGTTAAAGGAAGAACTCATGTGGCTCTAATACATTTTTCACGTAATGATTCTAGCCATCTAGTAGTATTATTTTAAAACTTCAAATGAATTCCCATGGCTACTCACATTATACCTATCATAAGAATCTTCAACTCATTAGTTGGCTATGCAAGAAATCCAATGAAGGGATCTCACTCTAATTGTTGTAGTTAATCCTTAAGGAACGAATTTTTCTTATTAATCATACTTTTTAATATTTAAGAAAGGTATCAAATGTGAGTGAATCCCTTAAAATCAAATGATGGAACCCTCGCTTTACTAAGCATAGTTTAACCTTGAATGAATGAATCTCATTAGGCATATTTTTAAAACATTAAAGGATGAAATCAATTGTGAATGGATACCACAACCCAAGGAATGAAATTTATGAACCCCTTTGGGGGGGGGCCTCCTAATGTAATTATGATATTAAGTGCATTGGATAAATAACTCCTCGATGGCCTCCTAACCTCTAAAGTAAATGAATGCCTCCTAAAATTTTAAGACATCGTATCTTTGAACACATATGTAATTAAGATCTAAGCATTATCTCGTAATTATGATATCCAGTTTAAGGGACCTAATGACGCAAGTTGAATTAGGTGTAAGGTTATGTAATCGCGTTGGGAAACCTCTTAGGATCATTTAGCCTTCCGTTGTGTTATCTAGTTAGAGATAACTTTGAGTTAACTTCAATCTATCTTAATATTGTGACGTTTCATTAACGCACTTAATTATTATAAAAAAAAATAAAAAAAATTACACTCTATTTGAGTGTTGTAAACTTAAACCCTTAGGGGTTTCCTGGCGGGGCATTACAGTCCTTAACTTATACTACAGTTGGATTTGCAATGAAAATAGGAGTAGAAGATGATCCCGATTCCATGATTCAAGAAAAATACCTTTAAGACACTGCTGGTGAAAACCTCTAACAAATCCTTCTAGATGTCGGTGTGATTGTTCAAGATGAAATATAATCGCCTCTGAATAGATTTTGATTGCACTAAGTCGCTCTGAATTGCTCTAAAATCCCTCTGAATGCTGGGTGAATAATAATAAAGTGTAATCAACCTTTTATCCATCGATAAAACCCTAATTTCCTTTTGACATAAATGATTGTCGGTGAATGATACTGGATCTCACTCTGAATATATCAATGCCAGATAATCCTCTCCAATATCTGGAACATCTTTTAGAATCTCCTCATGGGGTATATGCATCATCTTCCATGAAATTTTCCTACCCCTAAGGCATCTGCCTTAGTTACTGGATGAGCTTACTATCGGTTCAAAAGAAACCTCTTCTGCCAGATAGATAACCAGGACATTCCCATCTGATGATTTCTCTTCAGTCTTACTAATCCATCTCTGAGTATTATCTTGCTAGATTTCATCAACCTTCTCTTTGCCTTTATCATTTGATCCTCCATTACCAACCTGTAGATTTTTGCTTCTATAGAGCTTAGCAATATGTCCAACTTCATTGCATGCATAACATGTAACATTGTTCTTTTGAATTGCCTTGCTAAAACTGGTGAAATTACTTGACCTACACTGATTAGCCATATGTCCAAATTTTCCACAAGCATAGCATTTTACATTCATTCTGCAATCTTCTATCTTATGACCAATTTTATTGCATTTAGAACATTTACCAGGAGTAGAATCGGGTTTCTGATTTTCTCTGTTTCTACATTGCCTAGCCATGTGTCCAAATCTATTGCAAACAAAACATCTACCATTGAATTTATAAGCATTGAATTTCCTTATTGGTTCTTTATGGTTTTAATCTTCATTAGTAGTACCGATACTCTGTCCTTGCTCAAATCCAAGTCCATTGGAATCTCCAATTTGCCTCTATCTCTTCAGTAACTCATCAAGTTGTGCTGAGTTGATCTTGAATTTTTCTTTGTACTCACTTGCAGCAGTTAAATCATCTCTTAGTATTGTCATTTGTCTCTCAATCTCTTGCTCATTGCATTAGAATTGTACCAAATTAGACTTTAATATCTCATTTTCATGATTCAACCTACCATGCTCTTCAAATTTGTTCTTCAAGGATACAACAAGATTTTCCTCCTTTTTCTTTCAGTCCTCAATATCCTTGGATAACCTCATAGTCATAATTTTCATTTCATTCTTCATAACCATGTTCTCTTGACTCAATTTCTAACATTGTTCCTTAAGTGCATCTTCATCGTCCCGATTTTGCAAAAGTTTCTTTCTCCTAGATTGAACAAATGAATGTCTCTCTTGTAGGAAAAGAATAAATTATTTAGTAGAATTCAACTCATCTTGTAGCTTTAAGTTCTTCAATCTTTCAGCATCATAATCTTCAAGTGTCATCTCAAGCTGCTTCTCCAAAACCATATTCAATGATTCCAATTTTAATATCTTTCTCAAGCTGTTAAACTTCCTTTGAGGCACAAGGCTCTGATACCAATTGTTGGAAACCAATAACACTGAGAGGAAGGGATGAATCAATGTTATACCGAAATAGAATATTTTAGCCTTAACAAAACATACATACACCAACCGGTATACTAGTATAAATAGAATTGAAATAAGTAATGCAACTAATAAGCCAAACAAATCAATGAGAACCATAACACACAGATTTATATGTGGAAAACCTCAATGAGGAAAAGCCACGGTGGGATTTGTGATCCACAATATCAATTCACTAGCCATATGAAGAGATATTACAATATATGATTGGCCTGCACTTGCAGGAAGGCTCACAACCTAGAGCACACTGGTCATCATAATAGGAGTCTCATTGACTACATAACAATCCAAACAAAAATCCGAAGAAGTGTGAACTGCTTAGTATAGCATCTCCTATGCCAGAATACAGTTTCGGTTTAAGCTCTGTCTGTTCTAGTTAAAACCCTAAACCTCAGTACTGGAATAACCCTTATAATGAATTCCTCACATACATAGTCTCTTTGATATATTTTGTATTACATTACATCCATATATCCATTCCACATGTCTATCTTTATTTCCTCATTCATGCAAAATGATCTAATCAATCTCCCCTATATACCCTATACAAATTTATGCCTTATGTCGACTTACAAGGATATATACAATATTACATTACATGTCGGCCATATTAAATAAATGAATAAGCATTAAAACAAGGTCTCGATGTGTCGACCTCCAATACCGATGACCTTTACTATACCATGTTGGTCTATATTACCGGTGATCAAAGAAATCTTCTATCCTACCGGTGTCAGTGTCGGTGCTGGTGTAGAGTCTGTGAAGTGCCTGTCGATACACCATATGAAGTTGGAACCCAAAATCATGTTGCCATCAATGACAACATATTAAAACCTAACCAATAGAGTGTCAATTCCCAACACCTTTTGCATTGATGTCAAAGGGGGAGAAGAGTCATGTGAAAAACTATAGGGGAGAAGAGCATGTGAGAAACAATTATATCTTGTGCATGATCTGAGGGGGATATTGTTGAGAGTTATGGTAAATTGTTGGTAGTCAATTTCTTCATTTGCATTGATTGTATTTCACATTCATATGTTTCCATCAATGCCAAAGGGGGAGATTATTGGATATTGTTGATAAGTTTGATGGAATGATGTGATGTCATTGATGTCAGCATATTCTTCTGTGCATTATAGTGTTGCAATCAAATTAGTTGAGTTGGTTTGGCAAATGTGTTGCAGATGAGTTGTTGTGGTTTAAATGGTATTGAGATAAGTATCTATAGTTGATTTTGCAGAATTTTCAAAAGTTTGCATGGTGATTTGATCTATCTATGTGATCCGGTATCATTGTTGGTTTTTCAGTTGTTTAGTGGTAGTCAATGTTATAGATTATTCTCTACATTTCTCTGGAATTGCAATATCTTGGTTTGAGGATTTGGCAGAGTGATTGGGATGTTCAGGTGTGTCCTCAATTCAAATGGCTCATGATTTGGAGGTCTGCAAGTAAATCTTTCAGTTTGACAGTAGGTATAGTTGATTTTCTTGAGGTTTGATATAATGATGATAAAGATTCTAGTAAGTGGAGATGTTGCAGTTGTTGTTGTGGTAATTCATGATGCTTGTGTATGTTTCTAGATCATGTTCTATCCATATTGATTATCTGCATTGATCGTTGTGCACATTATTGATCATTTTCTTGATCCAGTGGTCTTCCTTGTCTTATGCGACATTCATGATGATTGTGGCATGTTGCGGATGTTCGAGGCATAATTATTGATAGTGTTTCATGTTTGCAGTGGTGATTTAGGTCCATACTATGTCTTAGTCGACATTATTTTTGTCTGGATGATATGTTTTAGTGTGTGAGGTTATTTTTTTGTAATTTGTGATGAATGTTGAGTCGATCTTGAAATATAAGTTGATGACTTGTATAAATAAATGTAATAGTCATGTGAGATATGTATTTTCATGTGCGAAGAATGATCTGATCCTTCAGTAGTAGAGGAGAAGTGAGAAGAAGTGTGAAGAAGTGTGAAAGAGTAGAGTTTGAGTTATGTACTTAAGTAGAACTGTAATCAGGCATGAGGAGATGCTATTTCATCAGTTCATGATCCTTCAAACATAATCCAAATGTTTTTGTAAGGTAGTGAGCCTTCCAAGGGTTGTATCCCTTCCTGTTATTTATTTTGAGTAATGAGCTCTAGGTAGTGTGCCTAGATGAATGTGCATTCCCCATTATAATATTTTATTTACTCCTAATAGGGTATTATCTCATTGTGGGTAGGTTCCCACCACGGTTTTTCCCTTAACTGGGTTTCCCACATCAAAAATCTTGGTGTTATGTGTGTTATAGGTGTGGTGTTGATTTGTGCTTTCATTATTGATAAGTTTGAGTTGTGTAGAGTTTGTGAGTAAACTAATTCACCCCCCCCCCCTCTCAATTTGTTGCATTGTTGCCAACATGTTCAAATAGATTGGGTGTGGGAGATAAAAGAGGACACGGATGATAGTGATGATACTTCTTTGGGGCCTTCTAGTTTTGATAGCTCTTATTCGAGTGATGATCAGAATGATCTAGATCAAGATTAGGGTGATAAATTCATGCTAGATGCACAAGTTCCTAGTTTTCAATTGTAGGATGTACAGGTCAATGACGATGTCAAACAAATTCTAGACCCTCAGGTTGTTAGCGTGCAACTATAGATTTTACTGTATTAGGTTGCGAATTTCCAAGCATATTTAGATGTAGCCCAAAGAGGCAAGGCTAAGGATAGGGCCTTATGGATTTAGACACACAGTGAGTGGAAAGTAGAGAGAGAGAACCTTATGGTAAAGCAAGATGTTGTTGTAGCCAAAGCACAAAAGGTTACTGACTCTTATCAATGGTACTTAACTATAGGCATAGATAATTGAGCCATAGTTAATCAACTATTTGAGTCTAGAGATATCTTATTGGAGGATATTATATGAGAGTGTGGTACCTCTAGATCAAAGGGAACTGAGTTACAAAGCTTCCCAATCACAAAGTCATTCGTAGAGTCATACACACTTGACAGCTACTACTAGTAGTGGGGGTCTCATGGGTCCACCACCTAGACCTCCACCACCTTCAGTGCATCCCGGGGCAAGTACCAGTGGTCAAGCTAGGGCCACACATGTCGAGGATAGGTAGAGAACTTGTTGATGCTCTTTTTCTATATACACTTGTATAATTTTGTTTAGCCTAGGAGCCTTATTATATTATGACATTGTACTCTGACACATTTTTTTGAGATATATATAAATGAGATGTAGTTTTGGTGGTGATTCTATATGATATATTTAATTTTTCCTATATACATGATGGTTCTCTTTATGATGTTTACTATGTGATGGATGAGTTATGATACCTATCTATTGTTTTTTATTTTTTATGATGGATGTATGCATTATGCTCATGCTTCTATATGATATGCACTCTATATTGTAGATTCCATAGATGATTATGATGGATGCATATATGTGATTGACATGTAATAGATATTGCATACTAACATGACTCTATATGTACTATGATATACTTATATTCTAACATGTGTATGGATGTAGGATGAATTTATTTTTACATGCTAAAGTAATATGCCAACATGACTATGGACTTCAATGGAAGAATTGTTAGTGAGGACAATGGATCATCATGAAATGAGTAATGATCAAAGAATAGGATTAGTTGATGGATAGAATAGGTGAAATGAGGAGATGAAGTATCATGAATTATTGTAATTTCTAGGTAGTGAAATAATTTCATCATTGAGCCTTATTATGTATCAATGGATTTTCTTATACCAAGGTATGAGAGACCAAGGTGTAAGTGTTTTCCCATTCGAATAATAGACATGTAGCAGACAATGAATGAATTGATATATTCTAGGGTGGTTGTACTAAGGGTTGAGGTATGTGCTATAGTCACAAGCATATTTATCCTTGACTTCATTTTTTGCATAGGATACTTGTCGAATTAATGTACTAACATACACACCCAAAATACCTATGTCCCAAAACTTTATGGAAACACACCACAAACAATAAACAATGAAAAACAATTATTAACCATTCTGACCACTCTAGTCACTTTGTGGACTTCCTTGACTATCATACGAACATGACTCAAGACAAATTGATAAAATATAATTAGACAACAAGCTAGCAGTCATACTAATCTTTGTCATTGTTGATTGCTTGATGTGATGATGATAATGATGAAGTTAAACATGTATGCTTCCAAAGATTTAATATCCTATATAAGGTCGATTTGCCTATTTTTAACTGTACCCTTCCATATATAAAATAAGAACTGATGATTAATTGATAGGGATTGATTTATTGATTGATAAGACATGTGATCCATTTGATTGTAGACTTGATTGTTAATTCATTTGATGTTGCTTGATTTAATTGTTTTGATATGTTGTGTATCTTCTTATACATCTGTTGTTGCAAGAGTTAGTTTAAATTGCTTTGGATTTTCTAATTATATGATTTTTAGGTATTTCTTCAAGAAATTTTATGATTTTTATGATTTTTCAAGACCTTATGTTGGATATTATTGTAGTTTGTTAATAGCATGAGCTTATAAGGTTATCATTGATATCAAACCTAGTTATTTAGATGGATGTTGGTCCAAATATGCTTTGTCAAACCTAGTTATCTGGATAGATGTTGGTTCGGATATGCTTTTGGTGTTGGTTGTGTAATCATGTATTCAGGGTGGTCCAGAATGCTTTTGGTGCCCTCTAGATATGTTTCTAATTGTATTGTGGTTTAGTGGATAATATTCTTTTGGTTTGAATATGTGTTGGAATATGTGTTAAGATATTATTTTGGGTCTCACCTTGGCATGTGGAGATCTGCATGGATTTTTTCTCATTGAAAGAGGTTATGTGGTCAACTTATTGATTATGTTTGCACGTTACATTTAGTAATGCCCTTTGGAGTATGTATTAGTGTGTGCAAATTGTCAGATCAATCATGGAAGGATGTATTATGATATGTTTTGGTCCCCTCTTTCTCTTGGAGTGGACCAATCTAAGTATTTTAAATTCAGGTAGCTTTTTGTGTAATATTTCTTATTCAATTTTTGCCAACCCTTAATTGGGATTTCAATGTTGTATCTCATATTTAAGATGTGCAGATGAGAAATGAATTGTATGAGAAGTATATGTGAATTATTTGAAAGCATATTTGAGGTTGTGGTGATGCAAAATACAATTTCAAAAGAGATTTGAAGCTAATATATTCTGTAAGATAGTGTATTGGGACATTGAAGAGTATCGGACATTTTTACCATGATATTGGTTGCTTGATTCAGTTGTTTAGGGACAATTTCATGATCTAGATAATCCTTCTCAATTTCAATTCAACTATATCATTCCTTGTCGATTGACAGTGAATCCATTGATAGCAGTTTGTATCTTGTCCTGAAGAAGTGTTCTTTAGCTATGCAAGTCCTTTTTGTATCTTCCCTAAGGTTGTGTGCCTTAGTTTTGCAAGTCATTCAGTTTTGGTGATCCTTGGCTATAAGCCTAAAATATTGTAAACATTGTTATTCATATTGTGAGTTATATTCTCACCATGGTTTTTCCCTATTCAGGTTTTCCACATAAATCTGGTGTTCATGGTTGATGCTTATCTGTTGATGATTGATGTGTTATTGCTAAGTAATTTAGTGTTGTTTATTAACAGGTATTTTTAAAGTTTTGGACAGATTCACTCCCCTCTCAATCTTGTCAGGTGTTCAACAATTGGTATCAAAGCAAGGTTCATCTTTAGAAATCTTAATTACTTGAGGTAGATCTAGAGATGGCCAATGTAGGACCTTCATGTTAAAGCATCAATGTTTGATGGAACAAACTTTAATTATTGGAAGGAAAGAATAGAATATTACTTGGAAGCATTGCATAATGGAATCTGGGAGAGTATTCAGACAAGTTATCAACACACTCCAAATGGACCATCAACTCGAGATGAGATTAAGGCTCGGGAGATAAATAAAAAATCGACAATAATTCTTATCATTTGTCTTAGTGATGAATTATTTGGTAAGGTTAAAGGAATGGAAGAAGCTAAGGGAATCTAGAACAATTTGTGTTATCCATATGAAGGTGATCTAAAGACTCGACAAGAAAGAATTTTGAACCTGAAGCAAAAATTTGAAGGTTTCAGAATGGCTGATGATGAAAGTGTTGAGAGCTGCATACATAGAGTGAATGAAATAACAAAAGCTATCCAAGTTGTTGGTGGAATGCTAGGAGAAAGTGATGTCATTAGAAAGATCTTGTTTACATTGACTAAAACCTAAAAATCAAATAAGTGTGCTATTGAATAATGTCTTGATCTAAATGACTACACAATTGATCAGCTTATTAAAACATTGTCTATCTATGAAATTGGAGAGATGGAATATAAAAAATCGTATTGAAAAGAAGCTACATTTAATATCTCAAGGCTATCAGGAGATGAGCTAGAAACAAGTAAGAACCTAGATTAGAATGAAGCAAACTTTATAAGAATAATAAAGTGAGGAACTGGAAAGTGCAAAGGTAAGTTGCCCTTGAAATTCTTTAATTATGGAAGAATTGGTCATTATGCTTCTAAATGTATATAAAAAGAAGACTATGTAAAATCTAATGATGATGAGAAGAAAAGTAGATACAGAAGAAATTGTTTTAAGAAAAGAACATATGATAGAGATAAAGAGGAAAATAGTTTTTTCTCTACGGAGGCACATTCATCCAAGGAAGAAGATGTTGAAGACTCGAATGATGAATCCTTATTTCTGGCTATAGAGCAGAAGTATAAAGAATTTTTTGAAAGATCAGAAGAGGAAACTGTGTGTGTGAAAAGTGGGCCTGTATCTGTATGCACAACACTTCAATCAAGTCATTACATGCATGGTTAATCAGATATAATCAATGAATAATAAACCATAACAAATCGACCCATTGCCTTCTAAAAGATGCGAGTATATGATTGCTCTCAGATTATAAGCAATACCAGTGACTAGACAACATCAAGATGAAGGATTTTATCTATATGAACATGATGAATGCTAGATGGATGCAATATTAATCTAACAATATTTTTGCAATATTAAGCTAAATGATTTAATCAATGTGAAATAATTAATATGCAATATATCAATGAATCCTAGAGCAAAAACAGTATAATAACGATGTATTCTCTAGCCTCCAGGATTTTTGAATGAGAGATGAGAGCCTGAATTTATAGAAAATTCAGAAAGAAACCAAAGGCTAAGATCAAATGATGATGAGCAGTCAAGATTTTCCAAGAGGAAGCACAATCCAGGTGAATTGATGTGATTGGATGTTTTTCTCAGTTTTAAAGGAAATTGAACTAAAATTAAGATAAAATCAGAAAAACTAATTTATTCTCTATTTCATTCAATTTTAATATTTAATTGTTTTAATTGCTTTCTTTGAGATTATTTATCAATTTTTAATTTATTTTTCAAGATTATCTCCAATTGATTTCTTTTCTCACATTTTTTATTCTTTCTTGGTCAATTAATTCCTTTTTCTGATTTATTTCCATTTTTGAAGATTTGTGCTCAATTGATTTATTTAATTATATTAATTCCTCTTTTTTTCATGATTTAATGGCAAATTGATTTATTTAATTAAATATGCAAGGATATTCAATTAAAATAAATAAGATAATTGTTTAAAATGATTTTCTTGGAATGATTTAATTAATTAAATAAATATTTAATTAATATTGGTTGATTAGTTTTGCCATGTGACATTTGATGATTAAAGAATTAATTGTGTGCTAAAGATTGATTTAATTGCCTTTGGTTAGGACCTTGGTGACGTTGTCGAGATTAGGGGCTCATGGTTTAGATGACCATTTTTAGGGTATTACATTTGCCCCTCTTTGAATTAATTTGCGAGCAACGCGTTGGTTCAAAGAAAATTTGATGTTTAGGAGATACCAGTTCTGAACTTGATTGATCACGAACTAGATGAAAAGTGAGGTGTTTAGCTTGATTCAAAGCGACGAAGCTGAATGAAGTCTAATTAAAGTGATACCATTCCCAAACTTGATTGAACTTAGGAATGATAGAAAATAAAGATACTGAACTTGAACTTGATTGATCAAGAAGAAAATCTTACTGATCTAGAACTTGATTGATCTAGACACAACGAGTGATGATAAAAATCGATCTTGAACTTGATTGATCAAGATACGATGAAGATAAACTGCTCAGCTTGATCAAGAAATGAATACTAAACACCTACTTAGATGCATGAGATCATGTACAGAGATGGGCAGAGCATGGTTGTCAAGGTATATATTTTGCAGGTGTGGGCTTGAGAGAACCTTCTTGTTTGTCATCCAGTAGTAGCTGACAGCAGAGAGCTTGGGCAGCCAATCATTTATAGGTATGCTGGATATATTACACAACCCCCATCTGGGCAAGACAAATTTTTGGAGACGGTAGCTCGATGACCTGATAGCCATCATATGGAGACCATATAGAGGTTTGGAGCCGTGGGATGACTAGCGGCTAGTTCGCAGGGACCTACTTGTTACATGCCCACTGATCAGGAGCTCACAAACCATTGTGGAGTGATTTTTCATTTCTCGAGTGATGAGGCAGTATGGCCGGCGTCAGGGGATCTCGCAGGAGTACACAACTTATGCTCCTTATGCCAATGAGGAGAGATAGGGATGGTCCCCATGATTGTCATATACATTGGCGATGCAGCAGCTGACTAGTTTACACCGCCTGAGGTGGGATTACATGGATGACATAGCAGATGCGGGGGTATTTCCCTAGTATAGAGATTATTTTTAGCATCATCTGTTCCCTCAATTCATAGATCTAAGTGAGTAGGCTCCTCATATTGAGGATGTTGAGGATGATGCCCCCACACCAGCACAGGGATAGGGACAAGGCCATAGGCAGGGCCATAGGAAGCCAAGGCTCCGAGGCAAATAGGTGGTGATCTTGGTGCCAGTAGCAGAAGGGTGCCAATTGAGGGTGGACAGCAACGGGGTGAGGGTGGATCCCTAGGAGGAGTGGGTGTGAGATTGGGTGGGACTGAGGAGGAGTGAGCGGCTCCGAGACAGGTCCAATAGTGGAGGGATGAGCAGGGTGGAGCTAGAGGTGGAGGTGGAGGTGGAGGAGAGGAGCCTGTGAGAGAGCAGGGGATAGACATTGGATGGTCGATGAGGGCATGTCTTGCAGAGCTGCAGTCATAGTTGATACTGGCACAGACTCAGCTAGCGAAGTGGGACTGGTAGCTTGTTGAGGTGAGGGTTGAGTGTGATCACTAGATTGCAGCACTAAGAGCAGAGATGAGAGCAAAGATAGATCCCTTGCAACAGGAGGTCCTTCACTAGACTAGGAGGGTAGCCTACTATGTTGCAGCATATAGTGTTGCAGTTCATGTTGCTCAGCAGGTGATACCCTACTCATAGTATATGGCATGATCAGAGGAAGCGCGGGCACCTCGTCAGGATCCCGGTCATCAGGCTCCTCCTCCTCCACCAGGCGATGAGGGAGAGGGTGCTAGTTATTTTATTTGCAGCTCAAATATTTTTTGTAGACACACCCATTTTTTGTAGCCTATACGATTCTTTCTTCGATGGGAGTTTGTATATGTCATTCGACATCATTTTTTACCTTAGACTTGACATGATATATATACGAGATCTGATTTGACTTCATCGTACTTGTGTTGATTCGCTTATGAGATGTCTTTTATATGCTTTATTCTATATGTATGCATTTCTTTTTAGCATGAATGTATGACTGCAAATGGAATATGAATGCCTTATTTTTCTTTCTTTTCATATGCAAATAAATGAATGTGAATGAGTAATGAGTAATGCAAATATTTATTTTTGTATGCAATAAGATGAATGCAAATGACTGAAAGTGAATGTATGAATCTATATAAGATGCTCATGTATGCAACTAACATCTCAAAACACAAGTACTCGATCAGAGAAATGATGAAAAGAGACCACTTAGAGAAGAAATGATGAAGCTCCAACTCTCATTTAGAAGATAAAGAGATTATTGTTATTATGCCGAAATCACTCTAAATTCATGAGATGCAGAATGAAATGCAAAATGAGATGCAAAATGCAACCTAAACCTAGTCACTAGATTTGAACAACTTAATTTTCTTCATTGAGCGTTTTACAATTATAGCAAGCAGAGTAGAGTTCCTTGTTTTTCATGTGTAATATTTAATGATCTTGTCCGCAATGACCCTTTTTTCATTCATATCCTTGGACAAATTACGCATGGACCCGGATTGCACAATAATCAAATTCCCTCAAAACAGACAAAGAAATGATGGGAACCTCCTTGTAGCATTCAAATAAGTGGAGTCAAGGTATGTGAGGCAATTTCACCTTGATGTGAAGGCTCTTATCATAGACACTTAGCTAATTTAGATGTTTCCAGATCATTGAGATCATTCCTTCAAGCAGAAAAAAAAGAAGATATTATGCCCCCAATCCTTGCTCCTCTTAGTCAAGATAGACTTCCTCGAGTTACTCAGAGGGGATAATAATCGAAAACCAATATTAAAGACAACACACAAAGAAATTTTTCATTCATAGCTCAAACTGTTTAGTGATTGTTTTCCGTTATGTTGTTTTGCTTGTTTACTCAGTGATAAAACTCTTTAGTAGTTAGGAAACAGGTAACTGACTCGGAGTGGACAACCAGGTTTCACTGATGTAAGGTTGACTTGGATGATAGTGCTTAGGACATGTAATGTGCTCTTGTTGATTACCTAAGACTGGTACATTGATCAGTTTCAAGCTATGAGGGTTCCAACGAACCAGGATGTCACAAAAGTGACTGAAATATGTACAAGTGAAAGCAAAGATGCATGAAAGTGGGAATGCCAACGTTGTGTTGATAGATGGAGCGCTTGAGTACAAGAGGCGCCTGTTTGCCATGTTTTCACCTGCTTGGTAGAGATGCATATATTATTTATTTTTTATTTTTACCAAGGTTCCTATTTACCAAGTTTTCACCAGGGCATTTTCTCTCTTTTTCCTGTTTTCTTCTTCTTCTTCTTTTTTTTTTGAATTTCTTCAAGACTTTTTCTGATTTTTAGGATTTCTTCAGGACATTTTCTGATTTTTAGGATTTCTTCAGGACATTTTCTAATTTTTTATGATTTCTTCAGGACATTTTCTGATTTTTTATGATTTCTTCAGGACTTTTTTGCCACATAAGCTACTGGAGCAGAGAATATTTAAGTGAAGAATTTCTTCAGATGGATGGTGTTGATTGGTTCGCGGAGCTGTTCTCCTTCCGATGTTGAGAGTTGATAGGCACTAGAGCCAAAAGCTACAATAACAATATAGGGACCCAGCCAATTGGGTTCAAACTTCCCTTTGTTGTCTCGAAACTATTTATTTTTAGGATTTTCTCTCAGGACTAGGTCGCCAACCTGAAATTCTTGATGTCAAACCGTCTTGTTATATCCTCTGGACATTCTCTTTTGATACACTCTGAGATGATAAAATGCCACTTGTCGATGCTCATCTAGCAATTCGAGCTCTTGCAATCTAGATATTCTATAGTCTTCATCAGTAACAAGACCTTGCAAGGAAACTCTTAAAGATGGTATTTCTACTTCAATAGGTAATACTGCTTCGGGCCCATACACCAGAGAAAAAGGTGTAGCCCCAATAGGTGTTCTGATACTTGTTCTATAAGCCCACAGTGCAGGATTGAGCTGAAGATGCCAATCCTTCCTGGATCTATTCACTATTCTGTGCAAGATAGTCAGTAGGTTTTTGTTAGATGCCTCTGTTTGTCCATTACCTTGAGGGTAATATACTGAGGACCAGTGTTGTTTGATTTTAAACTTCTCATAGAGTTCATTTAGATCTTTGTTCTTAAACTATCCTCCATTGTCTATTATAATTGATGAAGGTATACCATACCTGTAGATGATATAGTTAAGAATAAATAGAGCTACTTGTTTGTCGGTTGCCTTGATGAGCGAAACCTCTTCTACCCACTTAGTGAAGTACTCAGTGGCAGTGATAATAAATTTGTGTCTGTTAGATGATGCAGGATATATTTGGCCAATTAGATCTAATGCCCACTTTTGGAAGGGCCAATGTGTCACAAACGATATGAGATCCCTTGCTGGAGCGTGTATAAGGTGCCCATACAACTGACACTTTTCACAGGTTTCAGCAAATTTTATAGCTTCTTTCTCCAGGTCTGGCCAGTAGTAGCCAACCCTTAGTAGTTTTCATGCTAAAGTTAGACTGTTCGAATGGGATCCACAAACACCTTCATGAACCTCGTATAATGCACGTTGGGACTCTTTAATTTCTAGACATCTAAGCAAAGTATTATCTAAACCTCGCCTGAATAGGTCGTTAGCAATGATGACGTACTATGACGCATTTTGGATTAGGTTCCTTTTTCCATTTTGGGAAAGATTAGCAGGAACGACTTGGTCAGGCAGGTAAGAGAAAATGTGGCTATAACGAGATGAGTCATGTCCAATAATAGAACATACCATCTGGGACTCGAGATAATCATAGGTAGGGTAATGTAACTCTTCCACCAGGAATTCAAAGTGGAAATTAGACTCCTGTAGCTACGGTATAGATGCCAAAGTGGCCATTGCATCTGCTGCTCTATTTACTATTCTGGGGATCTACTGAAATGATATAAAGGTAAAATATTTCTTGAGATCATCCACCATTCTCTTATAAGGTATCAGTTTCTCATCTCTTGTCTAATATAGATTATTGATTTGGTTGATAATGAATTGAGAATCTCCATAGATGTGTAATTCTACAATCTTCCATTCGATGGCCAGCTTGATCCCATTTACCAAAGCTTCATATCCTGCAATGTTGTTTGTGCAAGGGAAGAGAATATTATAAGCTTTCAGAATTGAGTATTTATGAGGAGTAATAAAAAGTATTCTGGCACCAAAACCATGTTGAGTGAAAGACCCATCAAAGAACATCCTCCATGATTTTTTAGTAAGGTGCATGATTGATTCATCTGGGAATTCTATATGCAGAGGTTGATTGTCTTCAAGTGGAGCCTCAATAAGTTGTTCTGTAATAACCTGTCCTTTAATGGTTGTACGTTCCACATATTCGATATCAAATTCTGTAAGAACCATGACCCATTTAGCCAGTCTTCCTATAAGTGTTTCTTTATTGAGAAGATATTTGAGTGGATCAATCTTAGCTACCAGCTTAATAGAGTGTGCCAACATATAGTGCCTTAATTTTTGTGATGCAAAGACCAATGCTAAGCATGCTTTCTCTATTATAGTGTAGTTCATTTCATATGACACCAATTTTCTACTAATGTAATAGATAGCTCATTCCTTTTTATTATCATCTTGTTGTGCCAGAAGTGCCCCCAGTGAAGTATCTGTAGCTGATATGTACAAGATCAGTGGCTTACCTTGAATCGGTGGCATTAATATGGATGGATTAGAAAGATATTCTTTGATTTTCTATAAATGTTGTTAACAATCTTTATCCCAGTTATATTGAATCCCTTTCCTTAATACCTTTGTGAAGGATTGAGCTTTGTCTGCTAGCTAAGATATAAAATGCCTTATTGATTGAAGATGGCCCTATAAACTTCTCATCTGACTGATATTCTTGGGTGGAGGCATTTCCATTATAGCTTGGACCTTTTCAGGATCAACCTCAATTCCATTTTTTGAAATTATGTAACCAAGCAATTTTCCTGATGTTACTCTAAATGCACACTTTTTAGGATTTAACCAGAGCTTGAATCTTTCCATTCTATCTAGTATGAGGCCTAGCTCTTGAATATGCATAGATCTCTTCATAGTCTTTACCAGGGTGTCATCAACATAATCCTCCATGTTTTTATGCATCATATCATGGAAGATAGTGGTTACTGCTCTTTGGTAAGTTGCTCTTGTAATGCCCCTACCCTAGTCGGACTTGTAAAACCCGTTTGACCTTGGTTGACTTCCTATGTGGCATTCTTGAATGGTAGGTTAACCATGATGCAATGTGTAGTTTAGATAATATAAATAATTGTGCATACTTATTATTGTGCTTTTGCATCGATTCTTGTGTAAATGTAATTGTTCCTAACCCTTGTGATAAATCTTGAGCTAACGCCTTCATTAAATATGTATAGGTATATGTATGCTTGCATGAATTCATGGGTGCAGGAGATTGCAGGTACAACACCGCCTAGGGCAAGGTTCATCTCCTTTGGGAATTGCAGGGTTGAGTATACCTCCTCCACCTTCAAAATTCGGAATTGGGGGTCATAAAACTCTTGTCTTGCCTTAGCCATGGTCAGGTGAGCATCGTGTGTGGTTCATGGGGCTTTCTTTTCATTGGGTTGCGTGTTGTGTGGTATGGTGGACTTCCTTGATTTGCATGCCTAGCGCGGGGTAAGTGGAGTTTGTTATCCTAAATATTCAATTCAATTTAATGTGTGGATGTGCGCATTTGTAACTTAGAAATTTAAAATAGGTGGTTTTCTTTTATACGATTAATTGTTAATTTAAAGAGATTGCTTTAATTATTATTGTAGCAAGCTTAAGGTATTTAACTTGGATTAGTGTGCTCATTTATGCATTTGTAGTTGAGAAATTAGAATAAATAAGACTCTTGCATTAGATTAGTCATTTATTTAAAAAGGTCGCTTTATTATGTTATAGCGAGTCAATTTAATAGTTAAATTTAATAATAACGAATTTAATGAGCTATGCATTTTAGAAAGGAAAGATTTAAAGTCATTTGAGAAATAGAAATAAATTAATCATTTTCGCATGTTGAAAGAGAAAGGGTAAATTTTATTATTTAAAAGGAAATTATTCTTTTTACTTGCAAATTGATATAGTATAAAGGATTGATTTTTGAGATTTAAATTAATTTAAATATCCCACCCTTGTTAACAGTTCAAAATATAAATGTAGGCCTAAATTGATATTGAGAGATTAAAATTAGAATTAAATAAGAAATAAAAGCATGTTAATTTTATGTAGAATAAAACAAGTTAGATTTATTGAGCAATGGAAAATAATGGTTTCCACTTTCATGTTTCTTTTATTTTCAAAAAAAAAAAAATGCCTAAATTCGAAATTGAAAATTAGGGCAAAAATAGGGTTTCTCATTTTAACCTAGTTTTGAAATGTTTTTGGGGGTTCTTTTCTTTTGGGGTCTTTTGTTGGAAAAAAAAAAAAAGGGAGATGGGGGAATTTTTGGAAAAATGGGGGATTTGCTTGGAGTTGCAGGTGGAGCTCTTCATCAAATTTCTTGCCCGGAATGCGTTATGAGGTAGGGTTCCAATCTACTCTTTTATTTATTTGTTGAATAAAAAAAAAGGGGTATTACCCATGAATGTTTTCTTTGAGGTTTAGTTTCAGTTTTCTTTCAAACTTGGTTGTTTCTTGAATCAAATCTTTGTTCTTAATGGATTTTGTGATTTTAAACTTGATAGGAAATATTTTTCCCATAATGAAGTTTTTGGTAAAATCTGGAAAATGAATGGATCTGTGATAAATCGTTAATGGAGGATTTATGGTATTTTAGTTGTTTCATTTTGTGTTTTTTTTCAAAAAAAAATTGCTTGAGTCGAGCTGGACTGTATCAAAAAAAAATTAAACAAAAAAAAGTAAAATTTAGGGTTTCCGGGGGGGAGCCGAAGCTCAACCCGCCCCCTTTCCCACGGCACCGCCGTAGTTCGCAGCTCTCCCCACGACCACGTTGTGGGCCGCAGGCTGCATCCACAGTGTGGGCCGCAGGCTACGTACACAGCGTGGGCCGCAGGGACTGCGACCACATTGTGGGCCGCAGGCTGCGTCCACAATGTGGGCCGCAGGGACTGCGACCACAATGTGGGCCACAGGCTGTGTCCACAGTGTGGGCCGCAGGGCTTGCGTCCACAGTGTGGCCGCAGAACCTGCGTCCACATTGTGGGTCGCAGGTCCTGCGTCATATGTTTAGGGTTTGCCAAAAAAAAAATAAGATAATAAAGTTCGTATAAAAAAAAAAATTTATATATATTGTTTTTGTTGTTGTTAAAAGAATAATGTATAATATTGGCAGTTATAAGATGAAAAAAAAGAAAATGTCATGGGAAAATTTGAAAAAAAAGGAAATTGTAATATATTGTAGTAAGACCTATTTTTTTTGAAATTAGATTTTAAATGTCAATATATATATATATATATACACACGTTAAATGCATAGTTGCGTATATTTAGAATTGTGGATAAAAAAGGGGGTAATCATTAATCATGGAATATTAGATTTGTTTTAGTTAACAGTAAATTTTTGGGACCAATTCAAATCGGGAGTATTCCTTGGAAAAAAGATTAAATATGGTCTTATTTGGAGATATTTGAATTAATTATACTCTGGTTAACGTTTGGTAATACATATTAATGAGAAGTTTTTATGGAATATGAATCTAAATTTATCTTCGTATATTTTGTTATTACTCCAACGATATGCTAGTAGGATGCATGTAAAACTTGATATCGTATCAATTTAAAAAAAAAGGGGGGTGTAAGTTTAAGTTCCGTAATTGCCTTGTTTAGAGTGGCGGCAAACCTTGATGTATTTTTTTTCAGACCCTGTCATCTAGTTACTTGTGTTGGTCATAGCCGGATTACATCCCTACTTAGAGTATCATCAATCATTAGAACTTTTAATTGCCTTGAAGTGTTCAGTTGGATCCGCTTCAAAAGGGATCATTTCGTAAACTCCGACCGAAGTGTCTGTTGTATATTGATTGTATTCACCTAAGTGGCAAGGATGTAAAAGACTTATAAATCATGTATTCCTAACGATATAGTACCAAAGGGGTCTTGCAGTTGAGCAGACCCGGAGATGTAGCCCTTTAGGGGTGAACTCCGAGATCATATCTGTGTTATGCGATGTTTTAGCTTCCTTTGTTGCATGCTTTAAGTTATCATGTATGGTTGTTATCTTGTAAAGTGTATGATGGGGAAATTAACGAATTTAAACCTAAGTGCATAAAATTATTCATCTTGACTAAGGTAGTAATCAGGTTCATAAAAGATTGTAATTAAGATTATGGAAAAGGATTTTACTAATGTTAATTAAAAGTAGTAATAGTGGAAAGAATCTTGTTGGGTTATATCATTGGATTAACTTGTTATTAAGCATGTAAATTGAACGAATGTGAATGGAAAACAAAGTTAGAATTAATGTTAAAATTTCCTAGATTGAAATCTAGAGGATGAACATCATATAGGTATTTACCTTTTTATCTTAGTATATGAGTAACGCCATGTTAATTATGTTACACTATATTGGATGAATTTGTTTAGTTATTTCACGTTTCAATCTTAACAAATAATCCCTACCAAATTAACTTGATAATTGGGTGAACTCAACTATATATAACCATAATTATAACCCTAATAAATGGATTTCTTTATGATTGCTAAAAATGAACTGAAAAGGGAAGGATTCAATTAGTTGTTTATACATTAAATCTTAGTAAAAGAATCTCTCTCACATTAACTTCATTTAACTAAAAAGAGTGATATGCAATAAGATAATTGTATTTTAATCCTAATGGAAGAACGTCACTATGAACTTATATTTTAATCCTGTAATGATGAATTCCATCCTGCTAACAATATCTTAAATTAAAGAATGAACTCATGTGTTCCTATTACATTTTCACCTTAATGAATCGAGCTCAATCTATTAGCATTATTAAAACTTCAATGAATGAACTCTATGGCCACTAGCACCATATCCCCATAAAATAACTATGACTCATTAGTTGGTTATGCTTGAATTCAAATGATGGAACCTCACTCTATTAATGGAAGTTTAATCCTTAATGAATGAATCTCATCTTATTAACCAAACCTTTAATATTTAAGAAAGATTTCAAATGTGGGTGGTTATCTCGAAACCAAATGAATGAACTTCGGTATATTAATCGCTTTGATCCTTTTTGGAGGCCTCTTAATGTAATTAGGATTTAAAGTGCAATGGGTAAATGACCTCACAATGGCCTCCTAACCACCCAAAGTAAATGAACACTTTCTAAAATTCTAAGATGTCATATCATTGAACATATATATAATCATGCCTTATGCATTATCTCGTAATTAAGTTATCCGGCTTATTGGTTCAATTGGCACGTGTTGAGTTGGGAGTAAGGTTATGTAATCGCGTTGGGAAACTCCTTAGGTTCATTTAGCCTTCCGCTGTGGTATCTAAGTTTTAGATAACTCCAAAATATCTTAATGTTGTAACAATCAGTAATACTCTTATTATTAACGTTCGTAATTATTATCATTATAAAAAAAATAAAAAATATTTACACTCTATTTGAGTGTTTTTAACTTAAACCCTTAGGGGTTTCCTAGTGGGGCATTACAACTCCTATGTTCTTTAGACAAAACAACATAACATTCCAGCAGAAGGTTCCCCATGCACATGTGAAAGCTATCTTTTCTTAATCTTCAGGTGCTATCTTGATCTGATTGTAACCAGAGAATCCATCCATTAATGAATACATCTCATATCCAATAGTCATGTCTACTATCATGTCAATGTTGGTAATGGAAAATCATCTTTCGGACATGCTTTGTTGAGATCCCTGAAGTCTGTGCAAACTCTAATATATTTGTCTGCCTTTGATACAGGTACTATATTTGATATCCATTCTGCATAGTCTATAGCTCTGATAAATCCAGCTTTCAACAATTTTTCTAGTTTAGCTTTGACTAGCAGTGCCACATGAGGATGCATCTTACAAATTTTTTGCTTGACTGGTTTAACTCCTGGTGTAATAGAGAGATGATGCATGATGAGATCAGGATCTAGTCCTAGCATATCTGAGTATGTCGATGCAAAGTTGATCTTCTTTTCTAAAAAAAGGTTGCTGAAATCTTTTAACTCTTCTGCTGATAGTGATTGAGCTAAATGAATTATGTGTGGTGTCTCTTGACTCCCAATGTTCACCGACTGAGTTGGCTCGATCAATATGGAAGATCTCTCATGGAAGTGACTTGGCAGTATATCAAGTATCTCACCTTTAGGCACCTCAGAGAGGTTTTCACCTTTAGGTACGTCCTTTATTTTCTCTTTTTTAGATTCTGACACCACCACAATGTGGTTGTCGCCACCAGATCTTTTATTTTTATTTTTCTTGTTTTTGTGACTAAGATACTTGATATCCGCTTTAGTCATGTTTTCATTTTGTTTGTTGGTGGAAGAGTACATGGGTTCAACGACATTGAGATAATAGGCTAACGTATAGTCATTAGCAAAAGTAGGTACATTCAAGGGTTGGTTATAAAGAGTACAATCAATTAGTTCTAGATGCATTAAGGATAAGGTTGGAACAGGCTCAAGGGAGTTCACGGTACTATCATCATGGCTTCGGACCGACCAGTCAAGTTCCAGAAGACTACCTTGCATATGTGTCTCGAGACCGGGAAGAGTTACAACACGATTATCAAAATTCATGTTAGTATTTATTGGACCTAATCCAACCAACCTAATTCTAGCATCGTCACCTACTTCAGACTAGACTACATACCGTGGTGTGATAGTAGACAGTATCTCATCATTCATGATAGAGTAGTCATAATGCATTGCTGAATAGTTGTTGTTATAAATAGAGCTCCTATCTGAGTTATCAGAGTCATAGGATGAATCTGCTGACTCATCTTCAAGTGGCTTAGTAAAGGTATATATAGTATCAACACCCACATCTTTGATGCTGCAAGTTCCTTCATGATTTGGTTCATTGACTGCTTGTATTTGACACACTTGTGGACATGACTTTGACGGTTCTGTTAATCCATGTTGCTTGTTCCATTCAGCTTCCTCTGGACTGATGACTGGTTCTATTTCTATAGATTCTAGTTCTTTTTTAGTTTCGTACCTGATTGGTCCTATCTCATTAGAGGGGGACTTAGTAGGTGAAGAAATTACTTGTGTCCTTTCTTCCTCCATCTATCGTTCATAGTCTTATTGTCTTTTTAGTCTGATTTCTTCCATTTCTTTTTGCATTTTTAGGCGTATCAATGCTTGTACATCATCTGTGATAACTCTAGATTCTTCAGGGGTTTCTGTAGTACATGTGTCTGAGAGATGGTCAGGACCCCATTCATACTCATTTGAATCAGTTTCTGAATCATCTACTTGTTGTCTGCCAATATATGTGACCGGAATGTTCAGCGGTGCAAACAATTCTCTGATTCTGTATACTTTGTCTCTCATATCCTCTGGGACTTCTACTTCCTGTGGTATTATAGTTGATATAACTGGAACTTGATTACCATTTGTTTCCTCTCTCTGGGTGGGCAATTCTTTTTGTTCACCATCTCATTCCTCCTGAGTTTGTTGAGTATCAATTTCTTGTGTTGTTAAAGGTAGTACCTTTTTCTTCCACTTACATTGATGGTGTGGTGTGGGATTTTGATCTAATGACTTTCTTGGATCATATCCCAGTCCAGCTTTATCATTGGCAGACTTAGTTTGTAACTGAATAGGTTCAACAATACCTTTTTGACGTTTGCCAAGAGGACCAGTACCTGAATATCCCATGCATTGAAGCTTCTTATAGCCTGGACCATATTGTGTCGGGGAAATCTCACAATGTTGTATTTCTTTGTTTGCACTGTCCTCTTTGAAAAGTGATTTGAGAACATCATCTCCTTCTATTTCACCTGCAAGAGAAGTAGAGGACTGTATAAAGGTGCCATCATAAATGACTTTTGGAGTTGAAATTTGTGGCTTCATAACCTCTTACAGTTTCCCCGATTATCTTGGTGATGGAGGAAGAGACATTAGTTAGAGTATAGGCTCTATCTTGTATCCATCCATGCCAGTGTTTGTGATTTTCAATTTCTTTTGTAAATCTTTCAGCAAAGATTCTGAACTTTCAGTTGTGGAGGCCGCTCTATTATGAGGAACAAAAGCATCAGCACTCTGCGTTAATGCATTGCAGGTATAACTTGTATCGACAGGAATATTGACTTCAACTCCATTATAAGGAAACTTCAAGAATTGATTATACGTAGATGGTACTATGTTCATTTCATGAATCTATGGCCTGCCTAGTAAGATGTTGTATGAAAGATGAAGATCTAGGATTTGAAAAATGACATCTCTTTCTACAGGTCCTACCCTGATCGGTAATTGTACCAGACCCTTAGAGGTCATTTCTTCTTCATCATAAGCCTTGATTGTTATTTTCTTTGTTGGATCAATAACGTTTGCAAAAAATCCCAGCCGTGTCAATAGATTGTATGTACAGATATTCAACCGAACGCTTCCATCTATCAAAACATGTTTAACTCGGTGTTTATGGATCATGGCTTCAATGTGTAATGGTTGGTTATGTGGATGACTTAGTGAGTTATCATCTTCTTCAGAGAAAGTGAGATAATGAGGTGAAGTCAGGTGACCCACCTTAGATTGAAATTGATCTACGTCTAAATCTTTAGGGACACTGGTGGTAAGTAAATCCTTGTCCAAGACCTCTTTATGAGCAGAAGAAATCTTAAGTAGATCCAAAATGGAGATTTGAGCATTGGTTCTCTTCAATTATTCGACAATATTATAACTAGGAGAAGGTGATGAAGCTGGTTGTTTTGATTTGGCCATGATTGTGTCCATTTGTCTATTTGGTAGGTTTGACGTTGTTTGATCAAAAGTTGAGGAACTAGTTCCTGGGAGAGCAATCTTCCTTTGAGCGTGAGTCATGGCATTAGTAGCTTGTGCTTGATTTTGGTGGTCTGGGACTATGATCACATTGCAATATTTAGCTTGAGCAGATTCAATCATGTTGATCACATTATCGTTGTTAGTGTAAGTATAATTGACTCTATCTCCTCCCTTGGATTTTGAGGAATCTCCTTGTTCATAAGTAGGTAAGGGATATTTAAAGGCCTTATGATCAGCATTAGTTGCGTGATTTCCAACAGCGATCTTGCCTACGTCAATGAGATCTTGGATTTCATGTCGGAGTTTCATGCAGTGGTTTATGTTATGTCCCTTGTTCCGATGGTAATCACAGTATTCGTTTTCTCTCCACCATTTGGGTCTAATTTCTGGGTCATATGGTCTAGAATTATCTGGTAATGTTATCAGATTATTTGCCAATAAAGTTTTAAAAGCCGATTCATATGATTCATCTAGAGGAGTAAAATCACACTTAGGCTTTGAAAGCCAAGGTTTTTCTTTAAACCATTCTCTTGTTTTCTTTGAGGGATTCTTTGTTGTAGTTTCAGCTGCCTTGAGTGCTTGTGTGCCATTGGCCAAGTTAAATATTTTGGATTTTGTTTTTGCTTGGATAGTATCTACCACTCCATCATTAATGACGTTCTTGTTGCTATCTTTGCCATATTTCCAGTATTTACTCTTTTCTTTAGAGCTAGAACCTTGCGATGTTTCATTCCAAAGTGATATATCTCCCTTTTTGATAAGCACGTCTTCCATTATGAGGGCATTATCTACCATTTTGTTGAATGAAGGGTGTACTTGCATCTGGACATTGTACTTCAATTCAGGGACTAAGTTGTTGACAAAGATATCCATTTTCTCAAGATCTGGAATAGTCCGTGAATACCTAGAGAACATCTTTCTCCATCATTGGAGGAAAGTGAGAAAGGGTTCTCCTGTCTTTTGTCTGGTATTGCAAAGCTCTATCATAGTGACTGGGTGACAAATTTTGTATGAGTATTGTTGTAAAAATAGTTGGATTAGTTCTTCAAACATTTTTATTCCTTTGGGTAGGCTTGCGAACCATTCCATTGTTTGACCCCCTAAACTCCTTGGGAAAAGGCGCATGAGGTAGGTTTGAATGTGCATGAACTCCATACAAGCGGCATAAAACTCTCTGACATGATCTTGAGGATCTAAGGTACCATCATATTTGTCAAATTTTGGGATCTCAACTCGTGAAGGAAATGGAGACATGTAAAGGTTTTTGTCAAATGGGAATGGGCATATTGTGTCTAGAGAATGTTGTTTTGGTGTTTTATCTTTGTTTTCTATTCTTGTCACCGCAGTTTGTAATGCTTGCATTGGTCTGCTCATTTTTCCCCATGGTGTCTCTTCCTCTTTAGCGACGAGGGCCTCCACATTATAACCAGTAGGGATTTTGGTGCCTTGCTTTGCTAATTCTAGGAGATAGTCTTATTTTTCCCTAGCCATGATGACCTTCATCATTTTTTGAAATTTTTTATCATTCTGACATCTATGTACTTTGGCTTAATGAGGTTCAAGAAGCTCAGATTCAATTGATGAGGAATCACTGTTAGTGGCATGGTTAGTAAAGTCATCGTGAGTGTCTCGTTTATTAGCTTCTCTTTCTTGTCTTCCCCCAGACATGGTGGGAGATAGGGGCTGACCAAAGATTGGTATGTTGTAAACTGGTATCTATGATGAGGATGGTTTATTGTAAAAGGGGTCTTCCATAAAGAATGGCTTGTCTTTTGACACAAAGGGTGTTTCTTTTTCTTTGTCCTTTTTGCTGCGAGAATTTTTGGCTTGAATAGGCATTTTGTAACCGACAGGTTCGAGAGCGAGATGTGTTGCAGAAATCAAGATCAAATTGTAGCTAGTAGTTCATTTAACGTAGTGATTGAGAGAAGTAACTAAGATCTGGTCTGGTTTCAGGGATGATCTATCCTGTGTAAGACATTATCCAAGTTAACTTAGGTTTGATAAGATGTTGTTTGAACTAGCTTAACGATGATCGACAAAATGTGCAGCGCAATGACAGAGGTACACTATCAAGGTTGTTTATGCTCAGGAGGATGATAACTAGTTTTAGGGTCATTGTAGACTATTTTGGACAGGTTTGATTGTTCTGGACAAGCAAGATCAGAGACCTGTACGACAAAATTTATGAAATCGTACGACAGTATAATAGGTTTAGGATGATGATAGTTCTATTTCATATGAGTTGCTGCCTAGTATCGTATGACAAATGATTTTGTTCAGTTCTATTTCGTACAACACAGGATTTAGCTTAAATGACAGACTACTGGGTTTTGTACGACAGAGGATTGAGCTTAGGAAGACACTTTAGTAGACTCGTATGACATAGGATATGGTGTAGGACGACAATTTACCAGACTTGTACGACTATTCATAGAGCAGAGACTAAAAATTTTGAGTTTTTCAATGACTGGGTATGACGACTGAGTATAACCAATTCTGAGATGGACTGATTCTTGATAGGGATAGACTAGTTTTTGACATGGACAGAGTTTATCACTGAGTTGTTTGATATTGTTTCATTTGTTTTTTCCAGTTTCAGTATTTTAGTTTCAGTTTCAGGGATGAAAACATAGAAAACATGCAGTATGAATAATAACTCGAATCACAACATGCAAACCCTATGGAAGTTGTCTTAGAGAAGGAAACCTTTGCTTGTTGACTTAGGTACACACCCAATAGCTAATCAGAATATGGCCACTAAGTTTTGTTGGCATTACAGTAAGAAAGATTGTTGGCATTTCAGTAGAAAGAAAGATTGTTGATATTCAATAAAGATATTGAGAAGGTTGTTGGAGATTATTGATATAACTGAAGAAGGATGATAACTATCTTTATAACATTATTTTGTCATTGATGTCAAGAAATTGATTTTCTAATTCAGTATGATGTTGCCATATCTTGAGAAGATTGATTTGAAGAGAATTAAGATGTCAGTAAAAGACATAGAAAGAATGTGATGTATAAGGGGAGAAATAAGTTATTCAATGGGCAACTATTACCGAGTTAGACAATAATGAGATCATGATGTTTAGATTGTTTTGATATCCTACATATGATGTTGATTGTAAGGATAATACTATACTATGTCACCGAGCAAAGAACCTAGTCGGTAAACCCTAAGCTTATCAATATCGGTTAATGAAGGCGAAATGTCTACCAAGTAAAGTTTAGTATTTATCGAGTTGCAACTGAGTTATGACAGTGCGCATTGGATGGATAAAAGCATTATTTAATGAAGGACAATGATTAGCTAGAGATGTATAAATGATTGGTATGTCATGCATGAAGTTTGTTAAGGATCTATGGCAAAGGAAAATCAGCAGGAAGATCTACAACACAGATTGAGCCGCAATAACCTTGTGCAAGTTCCAAGAAGGGAATGCAAGTCCCTAGGCAAGGTAAAACATTTTCAGATCGGAAGGATACATTGAACCTGGTCAAGTTTCAAGATCTGATAGCTAAGATTGATCATGGGAAATGTGATCAAGGAGATTTAGCAATTAGCAATTGTTTATAAATAAGGAATTGTTAATAAACAATGTAAGCGGGCAAGTGTAAGCACAAGGATGCTACATAGTGATTACCAAGCACAGAAGCTTGAAGACCTATTTGAATAATAGAGTAAGGAGCCCAGCAGAGGGACAAGATAAGTCCTATGACTAGATTGTTTTGAGAAAATAAGAATATGATTTAGCATTTTAGATGTGAAGTTGCAGATATATTTTATTACTGTTATTTTGTAAGTGACAGAAAATATCTTAACTGAGTGGACTTAACAGTCTTATTTGTAAACCCTCTAGCAAGGTAACATTCTAAATGAGTGTTTGAAATCCTTTAACAAGGTCACTTCTAACAAAGTGAAGATCCTAATAGATCTGAGGGAAATCCCTTAACCAGGTCACATCTAGCAATGAGTTTGTAATCTTTAACAGGATTTGCTTTTAACCGAGCATACTCTAGAAGAGTATATTTCTTAGTGGGTCCGAAATCCCACAGTGGTTTTTCCCTATTTGGATTTCCATGTTAAATCTGGTGTTATGATGATTATGTGTTTATGAGTTAACATGTTTAGCAATTTTTGGTTATATTGTTGAAGTATAAGTTACCGAGGTTGAATCTGTTGATTTCATGGAAGATTAGGTTTGTATGATTCACCCCCCCCCCCTCTCATCTATTTAGCTATTGGCATCTGTACTTTACTTTTAGTATCAAAACTTATAATTGGTATCAGAGCTTTGGACTCCGGAAGAAAAGTTTAAAGGTACTTGAGGCAAAGATCTGAAGATGTATAAAAGGGATGCACCGAAGCTCAACAAGTCAAGTTTCTCCACATGCCAGAAAAGGATGAAGCTGCATTTATCAGGAATTGGAGAATATGCAACATATTATCTGGAGAATGATTACATTGCACCAAGCACCAACCCTATGACCTTGGAAGAGATAAAGGAAAAGCAAGAACATATTCAAGCTATGATTGAAATAACATCAGCATTGACCGACTAAGAGTTTAATGATCTAGAAGGTTGTAATGATGCAAAAGCAATGTGGACTAAGCTCATATCTGTGTATGGAGGTGATGAAAATGGTCAAAGAGAAAAAGTACATAGTCTAAGAGGAAAAATTGAATCCATGAGAATGAATGTAGACGAGAATATAATCCAATACAGTACAAGACTAAAGGAGATTGTCAATCAAATTAAAGGAGCAGGTGGAACTATTGTAGAAAAAGGATATAACAAGTAAGTTGTTGAGAACCCTTCTACTAGCTTATGCTATTCGAGTCTCTGCAATCAATGAATTGAGGTTTGTACCTAACATGTCAGTTTCTTTGGATGCTACTATTGGTAAGCTACATGCATTTGAGTTAAGTAATTTTGATAATAGTGGGTCTTTGGTAAATAAAGTAGAATCTGCATTCAGTTCTTTTCATATTGGTGAATCTGATGATTACAATGATAGAATGAGTAAGTACTCTGAAGGGAATCATAGTGGAGAAAAAGAAAGATTTCATAAGAACATGGAAGAAGTGCACAAACTGTATGAAGAAATCAAGAAGCAAGAAGAGTTTGAAGCATTATTAGCCAGAAGGTTACCGAGAGGAAAAGGTAAGTATAAAGGAAAGCTACCTTTAAAATGTTTCAATTGTGATAAAATAGGACATATGGCTTCTAACTGCCCTGACAAAGAATCTAGTGAAAAGAGAGAATACCGAGATAACAGGCAAAAAGACAACCAATACAAAGGACAACAAGACTTCAGAAGGAGAGATAGAAAGACATGTCTAGTAGCTGATGAGGAATCCAACGATGACAAATCTAATGAAACTGATGCAGAGGAAGTTGTTTATGTGGCTATTAAAGATGGATCTGATGAAGAAAGGTATGAAGAAAAAGCCCTAATATCTCACATAAATAATAATGACTCTTGGATCATAGACAGTGGATGCTCACATCACATGACAAGTGATAAACACAAGTTTGTTAAATTAGAAGACTATGATGGAGGCTATGTAAGATTTGGTAATAATGCACCATGTCTGGTGAAAGCTAAAGGATCTATAACACTTCTTGACAATGATAAATGTGATGATGTATACTGGGTTGAAGGATTGAAATACAATTTGTTGAGTGTAGCATGGCTAAACAATATAGGATACCAAATAGAATTTCATAAAAGAATTGTCAAAGTTCATGACAAGCATGGAAAGTTAGCTGCTACCGAGACACAAACAAAAGGTAATACATTTCATCTTGACTCAACTCGGAAAAAGTGTCTTTATGCTAAGATAGATGATACTTAGTTATGGCATAAAAGGTTTTGTAATGTAAATTTTGATAATCTAATCAAAATAAGTAAGAAGCATTGAGTAAGAGGTCTACCGAATCTTGAAAAACCTGAGAATGCTATGTGTCGAGGATGCCAGATGGGTAAGATGACAAGATCAAGCTTTACAAGTAAGTCCTACAATTCTAAAGGAATTTTAGATCTAGTACACACTGATCTTTGTGGTCCTATGAAAGTTCAAAGTTATTATGGTTATAAGTATTTCATATTATTTGTGGATGATTACTTAAGGATGATGTCAGTTATGTTTTTAAAACAAAAATCAGAAGCTTTTCAAATGTTTAAATGGTACAAGGCAAGAGTTGAAAATGAAATAGGAAGACAGCTGAAATGTCTTAGATCTAATAGAGGAGGAGAGTTCACTTATGATGAATTTAATTTATTCTGCAATGATCATGGTGTAAAGAGGCAAGTATCTGCACTGAGAACACCTCAGCAAAATGGGATAGCCAAGAGAAGAAATAGATCAATTGTGGATTGTGCAAGAACCCTGATGATAGAGAAGAGGGTACCTCAAACATTTTGGAGAGAAGCAATCAGCACTGCAGTTTACACCCTGAACCGAGTACAATTGAAGAAAGGAACTATGAAGATACCATATGAGATCTGGTATGACAAGAAAAATAATGTAAGTTACTTTAAAATCTTTGGAAGTAGATGCTATGTTCACAAAGATGACAGAAATGGAAAGTTTGATCAGAAAAGTGAAGAAGGAACATTTCTTGCTTATTCTTCTAGAAGTAAAGCATTTAAATGTCTAATCAAATCATCTAACAAAATAGTAGAAAGTGCAAATGTGAAAATTGATGAATTTGTAGAAAGAAATGATGAAGGAAATTCCAAAGAACTAGAAGATTATGAAGAATTTGTTTATGTTCAACCGAGAAAGCTGCTGAAGAAAATGAAGATAATGTCCAGTTACCGAGTGATGAAGAAGATCATACAGAACCTACTGAGCCTATATTAGCCAAGTATGTCAGAAGACATCATGCATCAAGTCAGATTATAGGAGATAAGGATGATCCAGCGATGACAAGGAACAAACTGAGATAGAACACATGTCTGATATCTGAATTTGAACCAAGAATAGTGAAAGAGGCATTTAACAGTGAAGATTGGGTAAATGCTATGACACAAGAGATTGACCAAATCAAGAAGAATGACACATTGACACTGATCCCAAGACCGAAGGACAAAAATGTAATCGGTACTAAGTGGATTTTCAGAAACAAGCTAAATGAAAAAGGTGAGGTCATTTGCAACAAAGCAAGACTAGTTTGCAAAGGTTATGCTCAAGAAGAAGGAATAAATTATGGTGATACTTTTGCACCTGTGGCTAGACTTGAGGGAGTAAGAACATTGTTGGCATATGCTTCTTTCAAAAATTTCAAGGCATATCAAATGGATGTTAAATCTGCATTTTTGAATGGTATACTAGAAGAAGAAGTTTATATAGAACAACCTAAAGGATTTGTTGAAGACAAGAGTAAAGATCAAGTATGCAAACTGAACAAAGCTTTATATGGTCTGAAACAAGTACCTAGAGCATGGTATGAAAGACTGGACTCTTACTTAATCAAGATTGGTTTTATAAGGACAAGTGAAAACAACAATATGTACATGAAGAATGATGAGAACAATGGAATACTGATCTGAAGCATATTTGTTGATGATATTATATTCTGTGGAAACTCTTTATGTAAGAGTTTTGGAAATGAAATGTGCAAAGAATTTGAGATGTCACTAATCGGTGAGATAAAGTACTTTATAGGTTTAAAGATGATATTTTCATTACTCAATCCAAGTACATAAAGGAAATCTTGAAGAAATTTGGAATGGAGGATTCTAAACTAGTAAGTACTCCTATGACTACTAACTATAAACTATCAAAGAATCATGAATCTGCATCTGTTGATGAGACACTTTACCAATCTATGATTGGAAAGTTGCAATATGTTGTGCATAGTAGATGGGATATAGCACATGCAGTAGGTATTGTAGCAAGATTCTTTGCAGATCCCAAGGAAAC
>NC_081411.1:417310070-417326070 GCF_030272615.1 Cryptomeria japonica | reverse complement strand
AGAAGAATGTCATTCATGAGGGAGCTTATCCTCACAAACCCTTGAAGATGAACTCTCCAATAAATTCACAAATTATCAAATCAACCAAGCATGCCTGAAAGTGAGCTATTGGAAATCTTTTATAATGCTCTCATAAGAGCCCATTCACTCATTTTATCAATGTGGGATAAATAAACATTACTCCCCATTTACATTTTATGTCTCCATCGTGTTATTAAATAAGGGGACCTTTAATTTTTAAATATTTCCCACTTGACTATGGTCCCCGCATTAATAAGTTAAATATTTATATTTAACTTAAGAATTTAACTTTATTAATGCATAAATAAATCATATCAATGATATTAAAATCCCCATTCAATATTAAGCATTTACCATCAACATGATATTGCCATTGATGACCCAGACCTGGCCCAACTGACTTTCTATAAATAGTAAGTATCCCCAAAAACACATCAAAACACCTCAGAATTGCCTGCAACTGAAACTGTCTAGACCAAATATCCTCAAGATCCCTTAAATTAACTGGTTAGCCTACGAGACCATGGAAAAAGAGGCTATTGAAACATCATACAACGTGTGTTGGAAAGGGGACATCACAGTTCACCCTTCCCAATATTGCTTGTCCTCAAGCAATTTCAACTACACAATCACTGGACATATTCAGCTTGTAACCATGAATGATCCCAGGGTTCCAAGCAAATCTCAAAAATGTGGCTCCACCAATCCGCTGCGCCGCTCTGATATAAACATCACTATGCCTCAAGTTGTGAAGTAACTCATCATGATCCATAAGGGACAATGCTCCAATCATGTCAACACTCGAGTCCCTAACCAATCTATCCCTCTGGCTATAGGCATAGTAATAGACTATTCAAAAGATGCAAGAAGCAATTCCCATATGCATATAGATCAACTCATTAGGCCACCAATTGCTGATGTTGTAATTCAAGTCAGCAACAAGAATGATTTCAAAGGTGTCATGGAACCCTTGTATAGGAAAGATATCTATCTCATATGCAAATCCAACAAGTAGACATGCCTCCACACACTCCCAAACAACTTAATAGGTGTTGTAGACCCTGCCAAATCTGAAAGTGCAACGGAAACCCAAGTAGGACAGCCACTAATCACTAAAGAATCTATAAAGATTAAATCACCAACCAGTAAATAAACAGATTCCATATCATATGTAATTGGTGACAATTCTAAAGATGAACTATAGATGCCTTCATCACCCATCAAAGACAACTCTTGAGTGGCTGATTCACTACAAGTGTCATAAAATAAATCAACATCTCCACCAAAGAAATGATCAACATCAAGTGAAATTTTAGGATGAGAGAACCTTTGCTTACCATCATCCATGAAGTAGTGAGCGTCATGGATTTGTCGAGGATGAAGCTCGGCTTGTTGATCCACCAACTTAGTTTGCCTTGCTCTTTCTTGCCATCCTTCATTCAACTTTTGGCACTGATCTATATCAACTGTTCCAAAGTGCAAAAAAGCAGTCCTATGATAAGATGCATCATCAAATTTATCATGTCCCATGCTTGCACCTTGTGTACCACCAATGGTAGAATATATATCATTAATTTCTGCATAACTATAGGCAGCAATATCTTGAGTAAGAAGAGATATATCACTGATGTCCGTGATTAGAAAATTGGGACTGCTCTCATCCTCTTTGTCCCTGCCTTCAAAATCTTCCGTGGTTTGTTGAACCAAATCAGAACCTTTAGGGCTTGGATTAACAATATATACGTCAGGTTAATCACCCACTACTTGAGTGCCTACATGGAAAGATTGAATAGTACCATCATCATGATGTGAAAGATCTACTACCTTGTGTTGGCGTGAAGAGATACTACTGCTGTTGTAAAAATCAGAATTGTTGTCATACATTTGTGTCATGTATTTAACCTTTACAAGCACCTCTTCATTGAAAATGTTATGGCCTATACTTGCACTTTGAGTACCAACACCTATAGACTCCTCTTCATCGGTTATTCCATGTGTAAAGGCTGCAAACTCATGAGAATTGGAAGGTAATCTACTGCTGTACCAAACCAGAGTTCTGGGCTCCTCCTCTATTCTTTCTTTGGACTCATCAAACATTACCAAACCTTGACTTGTCACATGTCCTTCCCGAGTGATTAGAGGTGCTGGTGCCTCAAATAAATCTTCTTCAACTGATGTCACAAGGCTGCAAGGTACGTCCTTGTGAAGCTCTTCAATCCTTTCATCAACATATTGGATCTCTTTGGAATCATGGTGCCCCATTTCCCTCTTAAGCAACTCATCGATCCCTTCTACTGTTGTTTTTGATTTCCATCTCTCTTGTACCAACTTCTTGTTCCATGGTTATAGTTGTAGTAGATATTTGATTTTCTGCTTTGTATAGAGAGAAATGAGTCATACTCGGCTGGTAGCAAACATTATCAGCCTCTTTTTCCTTGTCTCCCGCAAACTTGATAGCAAGTTATCTATCCATTAACAGCTTCAAGTAATCTGATTTCATATTTTCAAATGCTTCTTTGATTGAGCGCAATTGAGTACTAGTGACTCCACTTGCAACTCCTTTTTGCCTCTCCTCAATTTGAGTTTTCCAAATAAGATCTTCAATGTATTTGTGAGAATCATCTGCCCTAGTTAATACTTGCACAATCTTCTCCTCTGTGATCAATAATCTATACTTCAAATGTTGCAATGCTAAAGGCTTTTGTTCAAATTCGTTTAAAGAAAAAAGGCTGTCACACATTGATTTTTCTGATTCATTCTCAACTGTATGAACATTTTCACCATCACACTTAATTGTATCTCTTGATGATGTCATGTAATATGGAACACCACTATGCTCATATATGGATTCATTAAAGGTGTTCTTCTCCTCACTAGTACTTTTAACAATAATCTGCAGGTCACCAATTAAGAGTTTTGTGTACCCCTCATCTATGGTAATTGATTTTGCCTCCATAATGTCATCCTTAGCTGATTGGAAGCCATTATCATTTTTTCTTTCAGCATGCCGAATTTCAAATGTATACGAAGCTGTTGTTGTAGCTTGCTCCTCACGAGTCAAGGCACCATTCACATTTGTATCTTTGTTCCCATCACTACTAGGCAATAGATCTTTCTCCTTATTAACTCCAGAATTATGATCAGTTGTCCAAGCCTCCTAACATGAGAAAAAAATCTGCTCTCTCCTCATTTGGTTCTTACTCTTTTTGGAAGATCCTGTAACTTGTAAGCCCATTGAGATTAGTTCATTTTCAGTCAACTATTTCTTGAACCTTTTAATTTTCTGCTCAATCAACCTTTTTGAGAACTCATGAGTACTAGGTGAGACAATCAACTCCTTTCTTCAAATGGCTAACAAATCTGATTGCAACTTGCTACACATATCATCATCTTCATCCATAATTTAAGACAAAATAGTTTGCATACTTGCTTTAACACTGTCTGAATGTTGTTTTTTGACTTGGGTTAAAAAACATTGAAACATTTGAAGAATCATTTTATCACTGTTTAGATCCAACATAATGACAAATGATCTTGCTGTTGCCATAATTTCTAAGATCTTAGCTCTCTTACCAAAGATAGGGGCTTCAATATCATGTAACCCATGGAGACTCCACAATTAGTTGTAGACCCTTTCCTAGTATGTCATCATTATAGGGTGCTACAAGAGCTGTCATCCTTATGATCTCATTGTGACAAGAAGCAACTGCGAGTCTCACTTCTTCACAAGGATGTTCCAATAACCTGTGCTGGACCAAAGCAAGCATTGATGGCTTCAAAGCCCAATTTAAAATCCTCCAATCTGATTGGTCGGCCTTGGACAGATATGAGTCTAATTCCTCCAACTTAGAGAGAACATCATTTGAAAGTTTCAAAGACTCCAATCCTAATCCAATTGTATAGAGCCAACTTCCCACCTCTTTTTTTTGTAAATCCCTTGGCTGATCACCATTAAATGTATCATTGAATTCTTTTGAGAAAAGATCACTTTTTTGATCCGCTCTTGGCTTCATTTTGTTTTTTCTGAGTTAAACTTTGTGAATATTACAAAATCTGATGCATACTTCAACTAAACTCCATAGGCTGGTAGGATGATATGTGCTTTGGTACCACTGTAAGACCCCTTGCTAATTCTGCCTTTTAACTTTCAGTTTTGGTTGTTTGACATTTTGTCAAACACTTTGCATGCAAGGTCTAATTTCTGATTTACTGAATTTTGAGTGTTTGCTTTTGTTTGTTTGCAATGGAACATCAATGCCAATACATAACCAAACATGGCAATAGAAGCTAAGGAAGTAATGTAAACAAAAATTAAGCAGACACCTTGAAAATTGATTTTAATTCACTATATCAGTCTGATTACAACTTCATAACAGGTTTGATATAATTAACTTCAGAGTATAATAACACATTCAAATGACATAACCATTAGATGGAAACCCTCCATTACTGATTTGTGGAATGAGAACTTGTACATAAATCCGAAACGCAGTCCATACTCATATGCATAGGTTCTCCCAACAACAATAGAAATAGATTTCAACGTGGCAATCTCTTTCCAAACTTGGAGTCCTTGCTATCAGCAAATAAGGCTATCAAACCCTAGGCACCAGCACAAGCACTCAGAAACTTCTGAAAATGACTGTGAAAACCCTCCAAACCCCTGCGATGTCACTTAGTAACCAATCTTCAACAAATAAGAAGACAGCTACTTAAGTCTTGTGATGGTCAGCAATATGGTTTGGCTGTAGCTGCCAAGTTTGACCAGTCAATCAGAGGTGCAGCCCAACATCTATAATATACGGCCCGGAAGTAAATGATATGGCCCTAGAAAGACAGTATGGCCCAGTAAAAATAATTACATACCAGCTTTCAATATGCCCTCCAATCTGGAAATGCTTCAATAAGCCCAACCTTGGTAATAACCGGCACTGGAAATACTTTCAATTTTAGCTCAATACTTTCAATTTCAGCTCAATGTGTTTCCTAAAGCAGAAAAACCTCTAATTCCTCCGATTGTATCTTGCAACAGCGAGAAGAATGTCATTCATGAGGGATTTCGTCCTCACAATCTCTTGAAGATGAACTCTCCAATAAATTCACAAATTATCAAATCAACCAAGCATGCCTGAAAGTGAGCTATTGGAAATCTTTTATAATGCTCTCATAAGAGCCCATTCACTCATTTTACCAATGTGGGATAAATAAACATTACACCCCATTTACATTTTATGTCTCCAATATGTTATTAAATAAGGGGACCTTTAATTTTTAAATATTTTATATTTCCCACTTCACTATAGTCCTGGCATTAATAAAAAATATTTATTTTTAACTTAAGAACTTAACTTTATCAAAGCATAAATAAATCATATCAATGATAT
Source organism: Cryptomeria japonica (assembly GCF_030272615.1). Classification (NCBI taxonomy): domain Eukaryota; kingdom Viridiplantae; phylum Streptophyta; class Pinopsida; order Cupressales; family Cupressaceae; genus Cryptomeria; species Cryptomeria japonica. Next base: position 417,320,665 of record NC_081411.1, on the reverse strand, counting down.
TAAAATTACCAGTCGATATTAAGCATTTACCATCGACATGATATTGCCATTGATGACCCAGACCTGGTCCAACTGACTTACCATAAATTGTAAGTATCCCCAAAAGCACATCAAAACACCTCAGAACTGCCTGTAACTGAAACTGTCTAGGCCAAATATCCTCAAGATCCCTTTAATGTCCTGGTTAGCCTATGACACCATGGAAATTTAGGCTAGCGACAACATCTTACAACATGTGGTAGAAAGGGGACATTCCATTAATTCAGGCAGGTTGATCGCTGAAGGGAAAATAATAGAGAGCAATGTCTATGATTTGAGAGAGGTAAAAGGTAAACGTTGTTTATTTGAGCAAGTTAATAGTAGTTGGCTTCAACACAGATGGAACCCGAAGATTTTATCTTCTCTCTAAATCTTTTGAAAGGAAAGCATCTGCTTAGGGCGAGTGCTTTATTGTTCACATTTGTTGTCCCTGACCCTTCATCATTGATGTCAAAGGGGGAGTAAGTACTTTATTGGTTGTTTCAGACAAAAGGTTTTGTGTTTCAGATGTTTGTTTGCAGATTATGTTGATTGTGTTTCAGATTTTGTTCTCAGGCTCTAGTGATTTTGTTTTCCGAGTATGATATTTTCAGATTTTTGTGTGATCAAGAGTTGACATCAAGTACAAAGGGGGAGATTGTTGGCATACTTGTCATTGATGTCACATTGAACAAAATCTCAGGATTGATGATGACTACATCTTTTCGTTGTATTGAAGTTGGTTGCATGTATCTGTGGGTTCAGACCAATATTAATAATGTTAACAGCAGCACACATATTAAATATAATATGAAATGATGTTATTTGTACCTTTGATCTGAATATAGTTTTTCTCCAAAGACAATGGATTGATTGCATATTTTTGGATCTGCATAACATTTGATTCAGATTGACTACGTATGGTTCAGGCTGTGTATTATTATCAGGTACAGATTTGAAAGTCTATATCAGACTTGTCTTTCAAAGTGTGTATGAATGACAATATATTTAGAAGTTTGATATAACTGAATATAACAGTTTGATAGTGACGTGTATATCTGAAAGAGTTTTCTATTGCAATCTAGAAGACTACTTATTGACAACTAAAGAGGAAATCAAGCAATACTATATCCAACGTAAGAAAGGCAGTTAATGAGTTGGTTGGTAGTTACAACCAATTGGATTAGGTGTGTAACTATTTTTTAACTACTCATTTGATGGAGAAACTTATTAGATTAGATTGCAAATTGAGGATGATGAATGGGTTGATGGAAAAATAAGAGAATGGCACATGAGTATTTTGCTGTTGTGTTGTGCTAGTCTAATGGAAAAGCTTGATGATTGTTATTGTTGTGGAAGCATAAAGAAAAGAAGCCTGGTTCCACGTATTTTGTGTGAACAACACAAAGTTTATAGCCATGATTTCCTGTATATCACAGCAGTTAAAAAAAAGAGTGATATTCATCATAGAAGCTTGACAAGTATCGTTGCAGTCATTGAAAGAACTGGTGAGATCCTTTCATGTGAAACATCTGAAATGATTAAGGTTTATTCTAAATAATATTCATTTACAGGAACATGATGTTGTGAAGAACAATATTTAAACGTTAATAATGTTTTTTGGTTATGAGTTTGTACAAATAGAATTGTGAGAGATTACAAACAAGTTCAAAGGTTTTCTAATGATATAATAGTTGGAAGTATTCAGTTTTATTTGCAAATTTCTATTACAGTTGATCACATTCAGTTTTCAAAAGTTTACTTACAGTGTATTCAAGGATTGTAAATGTCCAGATTGTAATTGCTTATACACCTCTAATCTTTAATATTGTAAAGAGTAAAACTTTTGAGATAGAAGTCATTTTCATTTCGTAATTACAATTGATGCTTCATGTATATTGGGTGGGTGCTCAGATTGTTGAGTAGGTGCTCATATCTAAAAGAGTTGGTGCTCTTAGTAATGAAGGGGTGTGGTGACTTCAAAAGGGTTGGTGCCCTTAAAACATTGTAATCAAGATTCATTGTAAGGCTGGATTAGGACAGTCGATCCTAGCAGAATTTCTCACCGTGGTTTTCCCCATCTTGGGTTTCCATGTATTCTTGTGCATTGTCTTTATCGTGTGGCTACATCTCTTGTTTTTAGTTTTCAAGTTGAAGTTATACATACGTTATTAAAAGTGGAAATTGAATAAGGATCCAAAGTTTTTTATTTACTATTGATTAACCTCCCCCCTTCCCCCCCTTCTCAATAGTAAATCTATGTTTGACGGAAAGTACAAAAATATCTCAGAATGAGAACCTCAAACCAGCACCAATATGTAGTGCTTAGGAAAATGTTCACTTTAAAAAAAAAAAAACCTCGTTATGAGAGATTGTCTTTCAAACCTGATGAGAAACTGAATTTTTGGAAAACTAGGATCACTTTAGCAAAAAATGATTACTACACTGCGAAAATCGCGAAATGCTAGTCCAAATAAAAAAAAATTGTGCTGAGAAATGCCACTATATGACTGAGAATGAGCACTCCGAAGTTGAGGTGTGTTGATTTGTTTTTTAGGCACCTCTAACACAATAAAATACTAAAGTATTTTACCCTCTCTTGAACAAAATCACCTCAGATGCTAAATATCTGATCAGCTAAGACGATTCCAAGGTTTATCATATCAGTTCTTTACATTTGGGTAACTCAATGGTGAATGTGATTTTGCTGAATGCACAAAGGGACTTACACGATTGTTCTTGAAGACTCAAATTTATCATGAATGGAAGTAGTTTTGCCAATGATTTCAAATGACTTAGGATTTTGCAATATGAGCTCTTGATTTTACTTCTAACAAATATTTTCAAATAAAATGCAAAAGAGGTAGGGTTTAGAAGTTCTATTCTAATCCTATCTTAAACCAAGAATGCAAGAGATAATGAATGACTCAATGAAATTTGACTAGGCTAGATATTGTCATCAAAGAACAACTCCACACAAGCTTAGTGCAATCATCTAAGGTGATTAATAGATGTTCAAATTCATATGAACAACATTAACATCATCAATGCGATGCATATCAATGAGTAAGCACAAATTGAAGTTAATTTCAAATTTAATTCCAGTTGACCACGCAAGGCAAATTCACAATCAGCAAATAGGTAGTGGTATGGATAAAATGAATTTCATATGAATGCACTCGACAATTTCTTTCATTCACTACAAATACTCAAAACAAATTTCTAAACTAAATTGGAGGTAAGAGAACCACATAATGCTTCAAAATCTCAATAAAATCACCAAATTTCAATGATCAAATTTAATTTAGCAGCATATAGGCGACAATTCTCAAAAATCTCTCTCTTACAAATGAGAGGAATGGGGTTTATATAGAGTCTCCAACTGAAATGAATGGCCAAGATTCATTTAGAATCAAGGGCCGAGATCATGCCAACATTGCCCTAATTAGGGTTTACGTCAAAAGTGGGATTATCAAAAGAGATCCAATGGGATGACGCCTAGTCATCAAGAAGGGAATCTTCTAGAAGATTCCTGCCTGCATCCCTCTCTCTAGCTGCATACTCAACGAATCTAGCCAAGGCTGAGTTGAGTTCCTCCATCGTAACATTTGGTAAACCTTCCTGTTGCAAATCGATCACATCCAAGGCATCTGAGCAAACATCGAAAATGCTCTTCCAATCTGGCATAAGCTTGTGCAAGTTGTTGATGTGAATCATGAGAGAAACCATATCGTTCAATTGATTCTTCCTTATGGATTCCAACTATTTGAAGTAAATAAATTCATTTTCTCCTTCAACTCTTCCAAATTCAAAGTACTGGAAGTGTGGACATCTTGTCCCAATGATTCTTCAATTGATGTGTGGATCTTCGATTGTATCTCTTGAATCAATCCTTCCATCTCCACGCACTCCTGCTTCATGTGATCAAACATTGACTTCCTCATGGCCAAGGAACAATACCATCCATGGAAATCATACACATTACCTTCTTGACCCTCTTGGATCAATGTAGAAGTAGGAATCCGCTTCAACACCTTGAGGCGAGGAATAGTCTTTTCTTGCACTAATTGAAACTCTTTCCGTACTCCCTCCAAGTATTGCATTCTGAATATGAGCATCATTGTCTTATCATATGCTTGGATGAATTGAGATAGGAAATCATCCGCTTGCTCTGAAACATCTTCTATCCATTTACCAACCTCTTGGTATGTATTCCTCACTGCCTCATGAACATTAGGTGATCCTTGAGCAATAGCAATAGGCGAAACAAAGGTAGGATCCTCGTGCCTTAGGGAACTCAACCCTTCAATATACTCCTTGAGTCTCCTGTTTTCAATCTCTAACAACTCTTTCTTTTCTTCAACCTTGTTCAATTGTGCCACAATTGCCTTGGCGGTATCATTCAGCTCTTGAAACTCTTGCTGCTTCATAGTAGGCCCAAGGTCAATTGTGGTAACTTGATAATCCATAGGAGTGATCACATCTCTAGTCTTATCACCTGTTGAGACAGCCACTTGTGCAATGTGTGCTCCTGTATCATCTCTAACAATCTTAGAGAACTTCTTCGCCTTCTTCTCTTTACCCTTACCAATCCTAGCTAGGAAGTCATCAATATCTTCTGTGGGCTGCGCCTCTCTCACTCTCTTCTTCTCCATGCTGCTCAACAACCAATCAAGAATTGTGGAAAATTCCATCCCATCTTCGAGTTATTGATCCTCATCAAGTCCTCTCAAGGCTGAAATAACTTCATCATCTGCTTTCTCCTTAGTCAAATCCACCACGTCATTTGCCCAAATGGACCTCAATCTGAATTGTGGGAGATCCTAGATTGTGCTGATGCATGCTCATCTTGATCATTCTCCGGTAGGATTTCTGTGTCGATACCTTGCTCGGACGCATTGTTCTTCTCTGTCATATCATTCTCCTTCATGGAAGAGGAACTCATGGTAGATTGAAGAGTGTTAGACTTATGCTTCTTGTGCCTTGATTCTTGACTAATAATCTCCTTGCCTTTTGTTTGTGATCCTCCAGGCATACCTTTCCTTCTTTTAGGAGCCTGACTCTCCTTATCATTATGTGTCCTTACATTGCTTATCGTCCTTTCATCATCATCAAGACGACTCCTCACTTCTCATCTTCTCATAGGTTAGGGTGACCTTTTGTTTTCTCAACTCATTAATCTGCCCGTCTACCCATGCCCTGGAGCAATCTCTCACATCTCTTGTTAAAATACTCAAATCTACCAACTCAGGCTGAGACCAATAAGGTGATGGGATAGGCTTGTCCTTCTCCTTTGCATATTACGGATGAATATGATCCATGTCATCTTTCACCTAATCTGGAGTAGAGAAGAAGTTATACTTCCTCATGAAGTCCACTGACATCCGAGACTACATCTTCCTTCTAAATTCGAGCTCATTCATAAGATTAGCGCAATAATCCTCGATGTCAATCCTGTGTGTAAACTTCCCTCCCTTAGTTTTTAAGATTCTTTGAAATGGATCAAATTGATCCCTGGCTCTGTAAATTCCAAGATGAAAGAACTTTAGTTTTTCATTAACTGTCTTTGCTGTCGCTGCGGTGGGGCATATCTCTATCATCTTCCCAAGCGTGATAGGAAAAGCAATCCCTTGCCTGTGCTTCCCCTTTTGGATGCAGTAAAACATGGAGCTGCTTCACTACCTCAAGTAACACCATCTTGTCCATCGGATACCTAGGAAGCTTGTATGGTTCGGAAGTTAATCCTTGAATCCTTAGGTATGTAAAGGTAGGAAACTGAATATACCATGATCCGTACTTCTCAACAAGTGACATTGCCTCCTTGGATAATCGTTTATGTATACTGCCTTGCAACAACCGTGTGATGTACATGGTGAAAGCATTGTTCACTCTTCTATATTGTTCTATCTCATGCAGGTGGAGTTGTGGATAGCACTCATACACCCTTGTATTGTCGAGGCCTATTTCCAACTTCGCCCTTGCATATCAATCGTATGTAAACTATTTGCCTTCCTAGCATGTAGACTAGGTAGGAAGTCATGTAGAAAGTCCTCGTAATTTCCAAACTCCTCAACTGGATGTCTGGTTGTCACTTATGATTTTTGCCCAGTTGATCATCATTATTCCATTTGATATCTTCTCAATGAAGTAGAACAACCATGTCTCAAATAGCGCTCTCTGAGGTGCTCCCATCACTCTATTGAGTAGACATATCAAATCACTATACTCTTCTTTAAAGTCCGAACATAGGAGTCTCTTGGGCAACTTAGAGTGGTGACGCCTTGCTTCAAGGACTTGACTCATTATTGATAATTGTCAAACATGATTCCAATCTCTTTTCAAACATAGCTTGGGCGTCCTCTGTAATGTCCCCATTTTAGCACACATGGATTTTGGATGATTAGTCTATCATTCTGACCCTCGTAGGCTAATAATTGTGGATAGAGGGTCTTCTGAGGCAGAGGCTTGGTTAATGGGGTTTCTTGTTTTCCCTAGAATTCAGTATGTTCCAGTTTGGTCTTTGTTTGGCTCAAATTGGACTTCGTTTGGGATCAGTTTCATATTTATAGAAAGTCAAGAGACGATTGAGAGGGACCCTTTCTATTTTTGGTAAGTCAGTGGGTTGGACAGAGGATAAAATGGTCAACTCCCCGGTGTAGACATAATGAAGAAATATTGATTAATCATGGAGTTATGCTTATTTGATTATGAATAAAGTGATAACTTTATTAATAAATTTTATTATGAGGCCATTTAATGTTATGTTATAAGTTATTATTATTTCATAAAGAAAGGGTCATTTTCATCATTAAAGAGGGGGCCAAATTATTAATTAATTATTCAACACATAACCCAAAGTTTATTCATTTATGAGCAAATGAAATAATATTTCATTTAAATGATTAAATGTGCCTTTTTGGGAGAGGTTCAAACTTCTTATGGAGAATATATAAGCATGAAAAAAGAGAAGTTCGATTATTATGTTATGCATCTATTTTCTTTGAACTTGGTTTGGGAGAAGAGACTGTTTGCCCTCTCGGGTGAATACTTAAAGCATAGAGTACGTAATGCAGGACAATGCCATAGATATCAAACAAGTATCAGATATGTTATTCCATTCATAATAAGTGTATGTTACAAGTTACATTCCGCAGTATAAAAGGGTACCAAGGGGGTGCGAGCGCCAACCGTTGCACCGCAACTACCACCCCTCGGTTGCCACCAAACCAAACAATTACACATAATTAACTAATCTTATTCCCGTGTACAATAATGCCACCAACATCATCCCCCCCAAAAAGAAAAGTCGTCTCCAGGCGACTTACAAAAATGGAGATAATGCAACCTATACAATAGACATATCTGAAAAACTAGGGAGGGGGTTGAGGAAGCGTCCCTGAAGCAGAAGGGTGAGATGTCGGTGTCTGGGCCGCCAAGCGGGCGCAGAGCTCATATACCTGTTGAGTGCGTATAGTCACATCTCGCTCTGCCACCAAGACTTTCTCCAAAGCTGTCTTCACCATGTGTGCGGCTTCCAACAACTCCTCTTTTGTATCCGCTGCCTCTGTCGCGCAGACCAACCGAGTCTACAACAGACTCTTCTCGGCACTGACGGCATCCAACTCCTACTGCACGTGGCTCCTCACACTCTGCTTAGTCGCTAGACGAGTCTCTACCTCGGCCTTCGTTGCCCGGGTCTCAGCCGTCTCTGCGTGGGCCACCTCCAGCTGTGCCAACAACTGCGCTCTCTCTGTTGCCCATGAGGCCTGCTGATTGGCCACCTCCTTCGCCAACGCTACTCGTGCAGCCTCCCTGACTGTAGACTCCAGCTGTGTACATCTCAATGTATAATAGGCATCCCAGTAGACCTGCTCGATCTCGCGGACAACTACCGTCACCCGACTCTCCACAATGGGCTGACGCAGCCTCCAAGCCTGGAGCATCTCCTCTGTCTCCGTAGTCGGCCACCCCTGAGACTCAAAGCAGGTAGCAAAGGCTGCTGGGCAGCCCACCCGCATAAACTGTAAGGCCTGCTCTAGCTCTACCACCACCTGCTGCAATGCTTGCGTCTGGGCAGCGGCCACCACCCGCCTACCCCTCGTCACCATATCAGCTATGTCAGCTAGATAGGTCTCAATATCCTCCCCCGTCTGCGCCGAAGGCTGTGAAGTCCTTGGTGGAACGGGCACAACTCTATCCTGCTGTGAAGGTACCTCCTCCGCCATCGAAGGTGTACCATCTCCTGGTGCCTGCCCAGCAGAGGCGACCTCCCCCGCCTCGTTCCCAACCGTGAGTCCATGTGCCTCCCCTGATGAGTCATCCAAGTCGACTACCTCTGCTCTAGTCTCTCGACACGGTGAGAATACAACAGCTCCCTCCGGTTGTGCTAGTGTCATCTGAAACCGCTGTGTGAGCCAGCTCTGCATAGCCACGAGGTCGGCACGCATCTCCGTGACCGGGGGATGGTTCGCCGTCGTCGGCTCCTCCAACAAGGAAGCAGAAACAGTCACTACTGCATCACTACTACTCGATGCGGCGACTCCTCCGTCCCTGACTCTGCCATGTCCTTGGTAAGTGCCGCCGTGGTCGGGCCCGGTGATGCTCCCTGGTGCTCGTGTTGGAGGGAACCAAGTGTAACAGGTGTATGGCTCTGCCCGAAGGCCGGAATACAGGTGCCACCCACTCCAGATGATGGCACAGGCGTGCCCATCGGTAACAGGGGTGGGGCAAATAGGACTCGTACAGGGTCCTCCGTCGCCTGGCTGCTATCGTCCTCCTCATCCTCCACCTCTGAATCCTCCGCGCTGTTGGAATCCCTCCCACTGTCAGGCTCCCTTGAGGCCGAGGCCATATCTACTGCTCGTTTCCGCTTCGCAGAAGAGTGCCCAATGTCCAAGTGCCTCCAATACATTATTGGAGGCTCTCCTGCTGTCAACGGTCCTTGCGGCCGTACCTCCAACTCGTCCTCCGACACTGCTTCCCGCGTGGCCTCCAGGAATAACCCTATAGCGTAGTGAGACATATAGAATGTGCGATGCTGGAGCGTCAAAAACTCATACATGCGCTTTGCCAGTAACGTGGCCCAATCATACACGATGCCATTCATCAACTCGTTCATCAGCATAATTTGAGGGAGGGCAATGTCCGACGCCCTACCCGACCCTGTCAATCTGCTCTTGATGACATCCATAATGCATCTCCAGTGGCCCTCCGCAACAAAAGTCTTACAGATTCCGCGACCCTTCGTGGCACTAGCCACGCTGTCCAACTCTGCTGTCGTCAAGTTTCGGGAGATTAATTTAATCCACCGCTCCTTCTCCTCCCGCGTCATCTTTTTGGCCTTCAAGTCTATTTTCTTGCCCTGGCTACCTGGAATGCCGAATACCCTTGTGAAATCCCCTGCTTTGAAGGATATAGTAACATCCCTCCGGAGGTATTCAAACGTGCTGGTGCATGTGTGCCTGTCGAAGGTGTCCACCATGAAGCGTAGGGCACCCTCGTACTCCCGGATAGGGAACACGGGCATCCGAACAGCCCACTTTACTTGTGCCTTACGGAGGTTTTGCTTCACCAGGTCATTGTCGGGGGTGTCCTGCCACCATTTCCGGCATTCCGATCCATTCAGGCCTTCAAAAGTGATATTCTGTGGCGTCACTGTGTTTTTCGCACTTATGGTAGCCTGTGGTGCCTTCTGTTTTTGCTTTTGTCAGGCGTTGGCATCCATGGTGCCGCCTGCAACACGTACTCCTGACGCTAAAATCCTGATATTGCTATCCCTATCCCTCTGGCTGCTACTGGAAGAAGCGTGCAGCTGTTTTTTCCAACTTCTCTTCCCTGCTGAATCCATTAATCGCTGTATAACTGATTGCCTGTTAAAATACACCTTCGTAACGACCCTCTTCTTTTGTGTATGGTTGTTACTGTGCGGCTGGGTTGTCTTCGTGTGTGACTGCGTGGTGTCCGTTTTATACTGGTGCGGCGTGTTTCTTTTTCCCTGCTGTGCGGCGTGCTTCTTTTTCCTTGCTGTGCGTTGCGCGGGGGTTTTATTTTTTCCCGTTCGCCTCTTTTTCCCTTTTGCGTGTTGCGTGGTGGTCGGGCTGTGCGGTGTGTGCGACTGTGCTTCTTCTTCCCTTGCGTGTCGCGTGGTGCTTGGCTGTGCGGCGTGTGCGGACTGTGCTTCTTTTTATTTTGCTATTGCGACAGGGGTGTTTTAATGTTGTGCGGGGCGGTGTTTTAATGTTGCGCGGGCTGTGTGCGGTGACCACCTTCGGTGGCTTCCACCGCCGGTGGCCCCACCGTCAGTGTGACCACCGCACGGTGGTTCCACCTTCGGTGGTTCCACCGCACGGTGATGCCACCTTCGGTGGTCCCACCGTACAGTGGCCACTTTTTTTTTTTGGTTAAATTTTTAATTTTTTCTAATTTTTAGCGGACTAATTGACTGGAGGGTCCCGGTTCCCTCCGTTCGTGATAGACCTTTAATTTCGACCCATTGACTGCATCTGGTATCTCCTTCCCATCCAGCGTCCACAACTTAATTGCCTCGTTCGTATTGACCTCGCGTATCCGGAAGGGTC